>NW_017259346.1:799090-811837 GCF_001594045.1 Atta colombica
GGTTAAAAAAATGTGTTAATTTTTTGTATTGTAATATACAATTTTTTTTGTATTAATTTTTTCTGTTGCATGCTCGTTTTTTTAAGATTATAAAATTGTTTAAATTATATTTAAAAAATAGTATTATATATGTAAAGATATTATACATGTTCATATAAAATCGAAAAAGATTAAAAGATTTTTGCTAAGATTTTTCCAACATTTTTGTTAAGATGTTCTATTTGAAAGATGTTTCTATTTGAAAGTTTGAAACCGTAATATTTTTCCCGTACCATTTGTATACACTCTGATATAATCCGTTTTAACGAATCCCGAAAATCTCGAAATCCAATGTTTCGAAAAATGTAATGTATCCACAAAAGTTTTTGTTAGGATAAAGGAATGTTCGTTTCCGGATATTGAAAAAAACATCTCATTGTCGGTTAATTTTTCCTGGTCCTTAAACACTTTAATAATGCATGTATAAATAGAATAAAGACATTTTGGGTAGGCAATAAATCTTTGATAAAAGGTACCTGTTTAATCATTTTTGTAGAATGGTGAATAGAAATTCTGATGAATAGAAATATTTAAAGAATTCCTCTCTTAAGGAAATATCCAAAAAAAAAACGTAGTTCCCTCACAAGGTCTTGCATTTGCGATACATACAGCTAGCCCCATAATATCGCAAGTTGAAATAAATTATGCTGCAAATTATATTCCATGGCACAATATTATATTTTTCTATTCTTATAATTCTTATCTTTCTATTTAAGAATAATCCAAGTTTCGAAAACGAATAGAAGTTATATAGCTTCGCGATTATAGCTTCACGTTCTCCTTCTCAATTTTTTGATATTTTGCAAAAACCGACTTGGCTTATAAATCGACGTAAATTATGTATACTATGATAACGATGAAGACGGAGGTTGCTAAGTTTGCGGTGAAATTTCTCCGGAACGACTTCCTTGCTTGTTCGCTAGTGGGGAGTTCGGACTTGTTGTTCGAGGTTGTAGACATCTCGCAAGGCGGTTCGTTGCTCCTCGATACTAATCCACGATTGGCTCGGGACAGTCTCATTGTCAGGTCGTCGATTTCTAGTGGTGCGTGCTTTTTATGCAACAGACTCCTCTTCGCATACAGCTCGATTTCGATGGGGACGTTTGCGAGTATCACTCGATTAATATTGTAGGGGGAATCGATGGCATTTATCGCTGATAGTGAGATGGTGTAATTATACTATAGAATATTGATGGACGACTCATTCATCTTCTGTCTTTGACAATATTAAAATTGCTTAATCCCTCAAACTAACTCAAGTTAATCTCTAAACGTTATCGAATGATAATGAAAATTTCATTCAAGAATGTCCTCACAAAAAGTCTTCGTAAAGTTTATGAACATTTTTATGAAAGCTTTTCGTTCCTCCAATATCAAAATCTGTTTAAACGAAGAATAAAATTGTGACATTGTGTCAGCTCATTACACAGAACTCGAACATTTATTAGGGCAACGTTGTTTATTAAGACATGTCTGATTTTTCCGTAACTTGTGATTTTCAACGGAAACAAAAACGAAATCTTTATTTTTTATTATATTGCTCATTGAATTTGTAAAGTGTTTCAATATAAATATGTTCGCCATGTGTTCGCCAGAAAATTCTACTGTCGTTTACAATAAAAGTGTATAAGTGTGAAATATTGTGGATGATTTACACGCTTATTTAGAAACTTATCATTTAAATAATTTCATAAATAATTTATATTTGATGTTACTTTGATATTAGATACTGCTATTAATTTATTAAATTTATTGACGATATTTAATGGCACATGATTATCTCTCTTAAATTCCAATTGTAATTTATAAGATAGCATCCACGCTTTACGATTTTACGGTACGAAATTAAAATGTAAACGAAGTATTAGGACATCCTGTACATTGGCACTAATAGAGTGTTAATGCAGAGGATATCTTAACTTATGATGAATATATATTTTATTTTTCTGCATTTGCGCAAATTGTAAAGCAAATTGTTGCTGCAGGCGTTTTGTGATGCTAGGATTGGAATTTGAAGGATCGCGAGTCATTAGGAACAATAGTGCCACACAAAAAAATACTTCCAATAAATTTTAATAATAATAGTAAATTATTTAAATGATTGAAAGCTATTGTAAAAATGTTGTTTTAAGCAATTTTTTGCTTGAGTCCTAATACACGTTAATATAATTAAATTTGCATATCTACGTTTTATAAAACGTAAATATATATTTGTTATAACTTTTGTCGTATTTATGAAGATTCTCTTTAGAGCAATGCAATAAAACTTAATTAAAAATTTTTTTTATTTACTCTGCATATCGAACGTTTTACAAAATATTAAAGAGAATCAGCATATAAAATTAAAAATCAATAAAGACATTGTTATTTTATCGATTGCGCACTAATGTTTCATCAGTATTATTTCGCTGAAACGAGATAATTATACAAAAGCAAGAGAGAAAGAGTAGCAGAGAGGGAGAGGAGGAGGGAGGAACATGAGAAAGAAATGGTGAGAAATAGAAGCGGAAAGGGAATGCGGGAGAGAGACAAGGAAAGAGAGAGGAAAGACGAGAGAGAGAAAAAGTAACCGGGTGCGAGAGAAGGACGACAGAACAACAGTGTGGTGGGGTATCCTCGCTGGTGCCGCGGTGGCTAGAGAGTAGGTCAGTGTACCACATTAACCGGTACTCCGTCGGAGGTAGGGGGAGGTCTTCCGACTTGTCAGTTCCGTAGAGTCTATAGCTATATCGTGAGCCGCATCCACGGTCGCTCACGGCCGTTCGTGAGTACGGGACCCCGGCGGCGATCGCCCACGGTCGTGTCCACGGACGTCTACGATCGCACGAATCCGTGTGGTCATCACTCACGAGCGATCGTCTACACATATATAAGAATAGATATATAGACCTACGTGTGTGTTCTTATATATAATAAGAGTCTTCTCAAGCTTTTAAAAATCTCCAAAAAATTTTGTACTTTAACATTTTTTTTAATCTAGCTATCTTAATCATTTTTAAAAAATCTATTTTTATATTTGATAGTCGCTTACTTTTCGTGAACTGTAAGAATAAAAATAATATCCATAAAATTTCTCGATAAATTAATTTATTTACAACTCTCAGTTTCTATAGATGTTAATTAGATGCTTTAATCTTCTCGTTAAATTAGATTTTTTTAGATTTAGTCTATTGACCCGACACTAGTCTGTGGCCTTTGAAATCTTTTCCGATATTGCGCTCGGACTGGGAGCGTACACGACTTGTCCTTGTGGCGAAAGTGCCATGAAATGCTGATAAACCAGTGTTGTTTCGGGCTCGACCATGGTATGCGAATGTTCCCCAGTCTGCGCGCATTTCCTCGATACTATCCTGTTTGTTCGTCGTCTTTAACCTTTACCTTAAGGGTCGTCGCACTTTCTCCGATGGCGAAGTGCCAGCTTGCCTCGCGCACGCATCTATGTATCTAGTCAAGACGCATTCTGGTCTCAGCACACATTGCTTCAACGCGATGATCGATGAAATTATTTTCAATGATAGTCTTCGAATTCTCTAAATTATATTATCTACTTTTTTTGAAATACTATTAACAATATTTCTTGGATTTTTTATTAATTTCTTATTAACTCTTATTAATTTTTTTTACCACTGAAATCTGATCGTAAACAGATTAATTTCAATAGATCTTTTTGTCTCAACTATCAATCTGACAATTTTAAAACAAATTTTAAATAATGTCTGAGACGCTTTAAAAATTTGTTCCCACTTCTGTACAGTAAGTATTAAAAGAATATTTTATTTTATATTTTGTTTATAAAATAATAAGATTAATGTTAAATATGTAACTGTTCTTTTTAGCGATGTAGAAAAGAAACTGAATTATAACATTATTACTTATTAAAACCTGTATGACCTGTACAACTTCTAAATAAATAATTTTAAAATCCTATTAAATATTTATCTATCTATCTATATCTATCTAAAGTTTTAAAGAAATATTTTTAATTAGAGCTCAAACAGCTCTATAAAATAAATAATTATTATAATAAATAAAATAAATAATTTGTGCAATAAGAATCTAATTACAATTCTTTCTTTTCATCTCATTTTTTCTTTGATATCGTGTTCCGATTTTTCTTCTTCAGTTATTTTTTCATTTCAATAGTTTATTTTAGTAAATAATTAATGAATCATTATTTTCCATAATTTAGGTTTATCATATCAATTTAAATTATGAAGATTGCATTATTGATGGAATGCGAAAGAAATATCGTTCTTTCCTGAAGTTCTAGTAATTTACGTCTAATATACGTTATCTTATCTGCAAGATATTTACTAGCATATCATGATATTTTGGGAAACATCACGATGTCTCATTCGTCATTAAGCGTTAGTGATTGTGCGTATTAATGAACGAGTCATCAATTAACACAATAACACATTTCATCAATTAACGAGTTATTCATGCAGTTTCCAAGATTTTGTATTTATCTTGCATATAATAAAAATTAGAAAAATATAAAAAATCGAGCTTAGAATGGATTTTATTTTGTCGGAACATATTTTGTCAATACATACGCATGTCAAAAGCTATTATAATCGATAATCGAGTAAAAAAATCGAATGAAAAATGTAGCAATATTTTTGTAACATTTCCTATATACCCACATAATGACAATCAGCATTTATGGGGTCACAAATGAACCGGCTTAATATAAGCGCGCTCTAATACACCGTTATAAAATAGTTTCAAGATAATACCCTCATTTGACTTATCTGTTTTCTGTAAGAAACTAACGCGAAAGTCATCGCGACAAGTGCATATATTAAATATCGCTTGCATTCTCGAAATATCAAAGATTGCCGAATACCAAAGATTTTACTTACAGTTATAATAAATAAGATAATGAATAAATGAGATTTCTTGAATAATTACAATATGCATATCTCGTTCGAGATATATCCGATATGTCTGACTCAAATGTCTGTTTTCTATTCAAAGTTTTATAATTAAAATATTCTGTCGCTCAAATGAAAAACAAACATTTTATTTACTGTGCTGTTTTTGCTTTTAATTATTGCATTGCAAAAGTCAATTTTTTTTAAATTAGCATTTAATTGATAGTTGTAATTTTTCTTTAGAAATTTTCTTTATAGTGCTGATATTTTATAATTGAATAATTGAATAATAACTTTTTCAGTTGATTTAACATAATGACTATGACAAATATTAATATTAATAAATAATTTTTTACATAACTATAAATACAAATATAAATTATTTTTTACATAATTAAGAAAAGAGAAAATATACAATATATAAGTAGCAAAAATAAATATTACTTGCTAGAAAAGAATAATTTAGTCTTGATCGAATTAAAAAAGATCAAAAGTAACGACTGCATTTAAATTTATTATTTAAAAAAGACGTTTAAAAGAATTAAATGAGTCAATCGGGGACGCGAATGAACGCGTTGTCCGTCGCGGCTGCGTAACGAGGCGAAAAGATCCATTCCGCATACAGCCGGACACGGAAGTATGGAAATGAATTTCACGTTTGGTCGCGTCTGGTTTTGCGTGCTACGGTGTGGGTCACGGGTATCGAGCGGTTCCCAACCGGTCGCCCATCGATGGAGGCAAGTGAGCGAGCGAGCGAGCGAGGACGAAGACGCTCTTCGCACCGAGCGTGACTTGTTTGGGACCGATGTGGGTCATTCACGAGGAACCGCGTTTCGCACGCGCCATTTTTCGTAACGAAAAGGAAAGCCGCGGCTGGCCGGCTGGCGAACGCTTAGCAAAATCTGACTGGTCTTGCGTAGGCCTCCCGAGCTTCTCGGCTACCCAGTAACGGTGCCTCGACCTACTTCCGTTCCCCAGTATACGTGCCGATATAGTTTAGCCAGGCGAATATATACAGTCATAGTCATCGCGCGAACAAGTGTGTCGCTGATGTCCTACACCGCGCCGTGTTTCTTCCGGCTGCGGGAATGACATAGACCCGACCGCGGGAGATTCAACCTTTCCGCGTGCGGAAAAATTGCTAATGAAACACCATGATCTGAAAGCTACAAGGTCTGTTCTTTTTAGCTGAATTTCTTACAACACAGTTCACCTTTTCTCTTTTTCCCTTCAATATGAAAAGACATAAGGTAAGAGATGAACCGTGCAAGAAGTTCAGTTAAAAAAAAACAGTCTTCATGGTACACAAAAAGTGTAAGGACCATGGCGCCTTAAAATCTTACGGCAGTACGATGTAAGCAGTAGGAAATCAACATGTTGGATTGGCTATTGGCTTATGTTGTGGCCTTACGGACTCTACCGTGATTGATCAATTCGCTTAATGCTTACGTTTTACTGCTTCAGTTTTTTTATGTGCCATAGCCTTAAAAGATAGTAAGACGTAAGCAGAAAACGAATCGACTAATCATAATAGAAGACGTAAGATTATTGCCTTACGTTCTCTATTGTGACTGGCCAATGCACTTACTGCTTATTTCTTACGTTTTTTTTTTTGTTATAAAGCCTGTCCTTTGTAGCTGAGCTGGCACGTTTTTCTATGTGTTTCTGGCTTTATTCGTTCATTGCTCAAGTATTTTGTGTGTCATAGCCTTACTGATTTAAATTTTAAAAAGTAAATTGCGACTACGTCGTGTAACTCGAAACTTTGATTACGAGGAATATTGATATAAATATAAACATGCAGAGAATGTAAGCATGAAAATGTAAGCACGTGGATGCAAGAATTTCAAAAAAGGATGGAAGATGATGTCGCTTCGCTAATTGTCGCACGTGAGACGGGTCCAGGGCGTGCGCGGGATCGCGAGGAAAATCGCACGCATGGTCGCTCGCGCAGAAGTGGGTCAGCGCGGAAATCGCGGCTCGCACGCGCCATTTTTCACAACGAAAAGGAAAGCCATTCGGGCAAAATCTAGTCGATTTGCATAGGCTTCGGCCGTGCAGCCGGCTGTAACGGTGCTCCGGCCTACTTCAGTCGCCCCACTGAGTGCGGCTCGAGGCGCGAGCGCGATATGGTTTCGGCTTGTAGTCACGGCACGGATATTCGCGAACGGCGGCGGTAGGCCCTCCCCCCCTCCTCTTCGACGCCGACGGTAGGTCCTCCTCCTCTCCCTTCCGACGCCGATGATAGGCCTCCCCCCCTCCCCCGACGGTCTCGTGGGCCCCGATGCGAGCCGCGAGGACGAATGAACGAACGAATGAAATACGGGTACCCCTTGCGATGCACCATTACGACACACACACGCGAACGAAATGCGTGTGCACGGAGCACGTGACTACGCACCGATGGATCGACATTTCGTTCCGGGATTGCCTCTTGCAGTGGAACTGATGGAAGAAATCAGGAATTCCCCATGCAAGAGAAGAAGATTAAGAGTTTATTCAAAATATTTATAGAGATTATAAAAATAAGATAAGAGAAAAAATTTTTTTAATTTAATATAAAATTTATAAATAAATGCATCCGATTCTAAAATATATTTGTTGTTATATGGGAAATATTAAGCTAATAATAATTTATTAATTTTTCATTTTTCTGTACTTATTAATTTATTTTTAAATAAAAAATTCTTCTGAGGAATTTATTTGATATGAAAAAATTCTTTTAATAAAATAAAACAATTAATAATTGCAATATAATTTGGCACTATATATTATAGAATAAAAATCATTATAGATGAAAGATTTTTCGTATGTTAAATTAGATGCATTTGTCGATTAAATGTTGATTAAAAGTTGTAAAGATTTTGACTTTTACGATCTAAAATAGAAGAGAATGAAGCTGCAAAATATAATATATTCATATAGATAAGAGACTATTTCAGATTATAAGAAGCTAAGTAAAAAATGGACATTACAGGTCAGACATGTCAGATCTATATCGAAGAAAATGCAGCGTATGTTCTCACAAGATTTGAGAGATTTATTGTTCGTTAATAATATCTACAAAGTACTATCGTCTCAACATTTTTTTTAGAGACACTTATAATCATTATTATTAACGCAAGAATATCGTTGTTATTAATTTTATTTTGTTACAAAAAAGGATTTATTTAGCAAGCTTGAATGATAAGAGAAAATAACAAGAAATATAATACAAAGTTAATCCATGATACAAGAAGAGAACAGGATTTCGATGGACGAACTCTTTGCGTTTGGCTTAATGTTTCAAATTCAACAACGTTTTAAATTTAAACAGAGAGAATTTAAGAGAGAAACGTGTTCGCCATAAACATGGGCATGTCGTAAACACTGGCTCCGCACAAATTGGTACGGCCGAATTTGTCGTATCGCACGGATACCCGATGATCCCATTGATAAGTAGCCCACGGAGGCATCGTCGTAGGACCGAAAAAGCAGATCCGATCGATCCTCGAGACGGATCCACCGCGCGATCGCGAAGAGTCTCGTCCGCGCCGCTGGATAACGGTATATAGCAAGAGAGGACCCCCTGTCCTCTCGCTTCCCAAGTGCCAAAGAGAGGGATTGCGAAGGGAGGGAGTACCTATTCTGAAATGTTTACCATTGACAAGGACGGGCTCTTACCGACGACAAGGACGGGACTCGAAGTTGGTCTGACAGAACGAGAGGCAAAAAAAAAGTGCGAGGAGAGGGGAATTTTGCGAGAGGGGGATAACGATGACGATGGCGATGACGACGACGATGACGATGGACACTTGAGGAGGTGACGGGCGAGGACCGATTTGCACGTTTCTCATGACGTGTACCGTACGACTACGCGGATACGTCAATCGAAACTGAGAGAAAAGGGATATTTAATTTGAATCTCTCGCGGAACAGGATGCAAGCAATGAAGGGCGCTTACTTCTGCGTGAATAGGGGTTATTCTTTTTATGGAAAAGATAGTGGCAGGTGGATCTACCGCTTCTGTGAATTCGGAAACGCGTAATTGTTATGCAGCAGCGAATGTGCATTGAAAATCCGGAAGAATAAAATTTTGTTTTTCTTTTACATGGAATAAGTCAGGAAATAGATATATCTGAAACTTTGTTTACATTGTTATGTCGTAGCGTGTAGCGTTTTAATTTTGTGTCTCTTTGATCATGTTTCCGAAATCTCCGGAATCTCCGATTTCTTCTTTCCAAGTATCATTAGTATTCCGAATATACTGAATATTTGTATCTATTTTTCTGTTTTAAATCCGATCATTAAAATACATTTTTTAATACATTTAATACATTTTGAATTTTGAGTTATAAGTTTATGAAAAATTTGCGATAAAATAAAGTGTGACAAAAATTTTACAGATAGATTGTAATCAAACCATTGACAGATAATCTTTGTCCTTTTCATTAATAAATTATTTTTAATTAGAAAAATTGAATTACTTTTAATTTTATTAACTTTTACTTAGTTGAAAATATAATCTATCTTGCAATCTATCTTGCAATTATTATCATCGCAGCATCAATTTAAGAAATAATGAAGTTTGTTTTTATATAAAGTATTCTTATATAAAATTAATGCGTTTGTATAAAAAATAGTGAATATTGATGATATAGTGACTCAATTTAATATATTTTTTAAATACAGGTGAGTAGATTCATTAATTATTATTATGGTTCTGGTTAAATAGTAGATATAAAGAAGTAAAAATATAACTAACGCATTAAAATTAATAAGGAATAGCAATCTTAAAGTTGATAACATATACTCGCTATTATAATATGATTATTTCGCTTAATAATTAGTATTATTATTAGTATTATTAGTATTATTACTCGTTAGCTGTTGAATTATAACTAATTTATTAAATTAACTCTAATAAGCTTATTATTTATATAATAACATAGACTTAAACACGCTTTTGCTGCTTCTTATTAAATTAATTTACTTTCTTATAAATGATTGTAATTTTGTTAAATTTTCTCTATCATAAATAATCTTTAAACGCCTATGGGAACAATGCACTCAACCTAATTCGATCATGCTTATTATTTTCAGAGAAATGAACATAATGTAAAAACATAATGTAATAATTTTTTTTTAAACGTCAGACATAAAAAACATAACGGTATTAAATTGAGTAAATATATGTATCTTTATTAACACAAAGATTATAAGCAATAAAAAAAGCGTTGAAAAAATTATATCAAAAAGGCGTTTAAAGATATTAACAATGTGTCAATATCTTGTTGCAAACATGTGTATATAAATGAAAGATATCTCATACTTTTGTCTTTGATTATCTCAACATGCCTCGAATTCTTTTTTCACATGATCACAAATAAATTTTGTGACGATGTAAATATGCTAAGTCATATATAATTCGTAATTTACACACTATGTTGCGATAGAGTTGCAATGTTAAAAATTACAATGCAATAGAAAGTTAAGATGCTATAGAAATACAGAGTGCAAGATTTTAACAAGTTGCAACAATATTGTTTGCAACAATATTATTTTATTGTTGCAACAAAATATTTTTATAAAGAACAAAATTAAAGACTCGTCTGTAGAATAAATGGAATTTGGATAAACACAAATATTATTCACACAATAATTATTCCAACTTTGTTAAGTACACACAATATTCACGTATCAGAATTAATTTCGATCTCTAACACTTAGATTAATAAACAGATAATTTATAAATTATACTTCTATACAAGAATTAATTTTGGTTGAAGGATACCATAAAAATTGAAATTAATGCTAATACAACCGAAAATATTAGGTGTAGTAAAAAGAAATCCATTATTTTTGCATGAAATTGAATGGAAAAATAATGGATTTCTTTTTACTACACCTAATATATTATATTTGTGAAAAATTATACAACTATATCAATACCCTATTTGTGAACCAATATTGCATGTATCGCACATTTGTCAGTTTGTCTGAATATCCCTGTTTAGACAAGCTAATAAATTTATTTTTAATGTTCTTATTATTATGTTTCCATGTTTGGTATATGGTTAATCACTAGACTAATCATAATATTATGATATATTACTAATACTTAATTATGTAATTATTAAAATAAATTTTTTTATAATTATAGAATTTTTATTAATGTTATAATTTGTTATAGGTCGGCAATAAAGCTACGGGGGAAATTCAACAGGATTTAAAGTATATACTTTAAGTCAAAATCTAGTTTTAATATTGTCAAGTAAAGAAGATCAATAAGAATTATGAAGATTTACAATTACGGAACAGTATATAATATACGTGAACTAAATATATTACAAGATATTCAAACAAGAAAGAACATTGAAATAATGCCTGAAAGATTAGCAGAGAATGCAGTAGTAAACAACAGTGCTGAATTTTACGACAAGAATGTAATGCAAAACGGACCAAATTTAACCCAAATTTCCAGATCGGATATACTCAACAATACGAATTCAACAAACTGTAAATTTATATAATTATTTATATTACACACATTTTATTTATATTATATAATAAATATATCATTTAATAAATATATAATTACGCACGTTTTTATAAATGGAAAAAGCTAGACTGGATAATTTTTCTAAATTGTAAATTTCAAAATGTTGAGGATTTGAGATTTTTACCCAGTCTTAAATATATATGTGCGTAGTCCTAAGATTAATATAATTAATTAATATTATTATTATTTGTGTCTATTGTTTGGATGCACTTTCGTTGCAAATATTTGATCACCTCAATATATAGATTCATTCTAAACGATATCAGTCTCGAATTTCTTTAACTTATATATTTTATATTATTTTATTGTGTATTCTTTAATATATACATTTTTATGTTATATTATTTATTTTGTTATATTATATTTTGTTTGTTTTATTTATTATTTATTTATTTTTTATATCATTTTTATACACATATATTATTTCGTTATTTATCATCATTTAATTATTTATCTTATTCTTTTCTTTTACTTCATGTTAATCATTTTGTGATAGATAAGATATTATGGATAAGATATTATGAACATATTGTGTTCAATAATTTAAAAAAATTTCGGGCATAGGATCAAATATAAAAATCAGAATGATGGCATGAATTAATCTTAATACTGGTCAAGATGAAATATCTCACTGGGTCCCTTCTTCCAGATTTCCCTTTATCTCGCCGATAGTATCGTTCGGTACAAAAATATATTTTTAAACGCAGCAATTTGGTCGACTTACTCGACCGTGGCTGGCTAATGTGCTACTAACCCAGTTAGCCGGAGCAAGTCTTTCTTCTTGAAGAGAGGGATCTGCGCCTACCCGGCATATACACACGTCATGTGTATATACGCACTGACACGTGTTTATGTGTATTGAAGTGGTCGCGTACATGATGCATCCGCATGCGGTCGCGTGTACATGTAAGCAAATGCGAGTGTGACCGTCGGATCGTATCAGCTAGACCTACCTACCTATTCACCATACGAACGTCCACTACTATCATACTTTGCGGCATGCCTCGCTTGCCTCACGGATTTGCTCCTATTCATTTTCTTCTTTTTTCTCCCTTAGCATCCATCTCGAAGAGACATTGGAATTCCCCGTAAATTCTTTTTCTCTCTTTTTAACTCCCTTTTTCTCTTTTAATGTTCGCATGCGTTCTTTAATGAAATTTTTTTTACATCTTTATATCTTTATATACGGAATCTTTTGTTCCCTTCTATTGTTTGTCAGTAATAATTTAATTTTTAATTTAATTTAAATTAAAAAAAATAGTTTAATGATAATATAATGATTATATTATA
>NW_017259346.1:811959-822085 GCF_001594045.1 Atta colombica
TGTGTGTGTGTGTGTGTGTGTGTTTGTGTGTGTGTGTGTGTGTGTGTGTGTGTGTGTGTGTGTGTGTGTGTGTGTGTGTGTGTGTGTGCAATATTTATTATCATATATTCTCTTTTATAAAAAATATATATAATATAATTTGATCTATATAAAGCATGTAAAATAAAATAATATTGAATTCTCAAGGAAATAAACATATATAAAAATGAAGATACTTAAACATTTTAAATATATGAATCACAAATGGAGATGTAATGTGAATGTTTGTTTTTTTTTACAGTTTTTTTTACAAAATACATTTTTTCACAATATGCCTATTCCTATTCGAGTTACCTTTATAATCTGCTAATATCAATCGATATCCTTCCTGTGTTCCAGGGTGCCACAGCTTCGCTGGTGGTAGCAACAGTCTCGACAGTAAAAAGAATTTCCATCTGTCGTTTCCTCCGACTCCGGAATTGTCCGAGCACCAGCAGGTATCGCAGTATAACAACAGTAACTATCAGGTTGGGCCTCCATTTCAAGTCGCATGCCAACAACCATCCAATCACGACGGTAACTTTCAGGGTTATCAAAATTCGTTGTACAATTCCGGGTGCCAGTCGTTGAATAACACCACAAACGTGTACGGTACCAACGTCCCAAATTCATCCAGCTACCACAATCTTCCATCGTCACCAGAATCTCTCAGAAATATTTCGCCGGAACATACTGTATTAACGCCGTCGTTGACGCAGACAAACAACGCGCAGCCACAGCTACCTGGCTACGCGTGTCCCGAAAAGCGCAAAGTTTGTATCTCCAGGCCGTTCATAACGACATTCACGACGTCGCCCACGTCGACGAATAATACGCGTAGCATCACCGCTACCAACGCGGCATCGACCGCCTCTAACGTGCCGTATGAGCAGTTACCGTTAACGTACAGTTCCTTAAACTTTTCAAGGAACAAGACGGAGTTTAACGGCGTAAGTCCTGAAGAGCGACAGCAGTCGTGTGGTGGACCATCCTCGTCATCCCGATTCATTCCGGTCACGACAAATACATTGAATAGAATTCCTATTTCAGTCCTGCTGAACGCCAACGTAGGTATCAGCGATAACAACGCCTGCGTGGACAGGAACCGTTTCTTGAAAGAGCACTCCCTGAAGACGGCAGTGATAGAAGAACAACGTAAGTTGCAGCAACCGCTGCAAGAATCGCCGGTGGTACCACGTTATAGGGCTAACAACGTGAATTTCTTCTTGGAACCGGGTCCAACGATAAAGGAACAATCCGCGATAGATACAAACGTAGCTGGTACCATTGCTGATCGTAATCGCAGCAATTTTAAACAGCAATCCTTCTGCGCGGGAAGAAGCACCAGCGATCCATCGCTGGTGAAGCACGCGGCTCTGCCGCATTATTTAGACACCATTTCGCCAACATCGGACATCGTAACGGAGATGAAATACGAGACACAGTCAGGGCCACCGGCGGCACCGCCGCATCTGACTTCATCTGGCGTTGAGCCGCCTCATAGTAGCCAAGGTTCTGGGATTGTGGTAGGTAATTCGCCAGCTGAGATTGATAGTTTGCTGTTACCATGGACAAATGGACCAGAGTTCCTGGAGGGAGGAGTCCCAGACGCAAAACAAACGGCCGTTGGATTTCAAGACAATTGGGATTCGATCCTAGCTACGACAGTCTCCGAACAGTCATTGCCGGACGTGAAGCTGCTCCCGCTTCCACCTTTTACCAATTATACGGGACACCTTCAAATCAATGGCATTCCTGGGCATCACTATCACACAATAGCCTCGTCTGGCCAAAGATCGTCGATTGATGTGCCGTCTGCCTCCCCCACACCATCCTCTAATCAGGAATTTTTTGAGTCGCCTGTAGTGTCTTCTAGTACTCCATGTCCACAGGCGAGTCAGAAACAGTCACAACAGCAACAGCAGCAGCAGCAACAACAGCAGAATCATCAACAGCCGCAGCATCATCATCCTCACAATCAGCAACAACAGCAGCAATTGCCACAGTCGACGCAACAAATAATTTACGAAGACATGGATGATATAGCGCAGATCATTGGATCTGCGATAGCCGATACAACGGTTCCAGGGAATGGAAATGGACCCAGTTCCGAGCAGGATACAGACGCTTCAAGGGATTGGATAGACATCGCCGACTGGATTACGGATTGTTCACCTAAGACCCAAGAAACAACTTCGCCTAGTACGTTCGCGCATCAAATTTATGTGACAACGACTCCGACAACGCAAACTCAGCAACATGCTGGTTCGGCGTTGCAAAATTTGCTCACGCAAAACCCCACTAAGCTTGACTATGCGCCCTTACTCCAGGCAAGATTGCAACAATCTGGAAATCCCACAAATTTACAGAACGCTTCGTGTGGTGAAACCCCCTCGTCAACTAGCCCATTTCCACCGCTTAGTCCGCCTAATCGGGTATCTACATCTTGCAGTCCCGAGGATATTTTGCATTCGTCTTTTGCCACACCCTCCCATCCCAGAAAGAGGTCACGATCCTCGCCAGGTTCTGGGGGCTCGCCCTCAAAGAAAGGTCCGACCGCTGGTGCTGTGGGAGTGCAATACGGAACGGAATCGAGTTTAATGAGTGGCAAGGATAAGCCAATACATCGGTGTCATATCTGTCAAAGAGGTTTCCTAAATAAAAGCAATATTAAGGTACACCTGCGTACGCATACGGGTGAAAAACCATTCAGATGCGATGTATGTAACAAAGCATTCAGGCAAAAGGCGCATCTTATTAAGCACCAACAGATTCACAAAAGAATTGGTAGGGATTAGATTGTTTTTTTTTTCAATTATACAAACATATTTAATAAGGTAGAAGATCTATAATAGTTAAGTAAAATAGATAAATATACATAATAAGAACATTTGAACATGGAACATATGACACACTGAAGTACGTTATGTACTTATGATGAAATTTTAATTGATGGTCAATTGATTGAGTGAACAATTTTAATCATCGGAATTAAAATAAATATTGCAAAATTTGTATTTTTAAAAAAGTGGTAGCTTTAAAAAAGATGGTCTGATAGCATTGCAATGACGAGCTGCTTGACCATTCAAGCTCTGAATATCAATTGAATCTTGATCAGAAATAACAATTACAGAATAAGATAATCATTATTCTCTATTGTTATTGGGTGTTCAATAATATTTGGAATTTAAGGTCCAGTAATGCATTGCGTTAAAATTGAATCAGACTATTTACAGATACGGACTAACGCATATGTTACGTATTAAAGATATAGGCGAGTTCTATTAATAATTCATATCACAATATGATTCTCGATTGATAACTATTAGCCTGATGCCTGAATGGTGAACAAGTGATTCTTGAAGCACAGGTGCAATAATGAAGCAATATTAATGTCTTCAATATTGATCAGCTTCGAGTATGACTTATCTGGAAATATCTTTGATGATTTCGTCGATGCATGACTTCTCAGTGCCGTCATTCTATTCGCAAACGCGATTTCGCTCCAGACTCCGTATACGCGGTATAAGAACAATTTCTAGGAAATTTTACTTATACATATATCCACAAATATTTGTACATGTATGTATGTAAGAAAAATTTCATGTATAAATACACATATATATATATATATATAAATATTTATTTATATATGTCGACAAACAGAAAAATTCAAAAAATTTTTAGTTAATATTTTTTTTCTTTTTATTTTTCTGTTATGTGATAATTTTTTTGAGAACTAGAAATATGGGCAAATCATTGACGACAGTTAGTTTTTTTATCTGAAAATAATTCATTTTACTAATTTGATTACTGTGTTACTGTAGCGGCTGTACTGTATTATACTGATTTTCATCACACGTTCGTTATGTTCGAAGAACAAGAATAGTTAACAGTTTCTTGGATCTTGGGCGGACAATACATATAAATAACCCAACAAGTGATATCAATTCAGTTCATTGCGGCATCTGTATCTTACGAGGAATATTTTAACTAATAAAATTTGTAATATTAAGCTTGACGCGAAATAAGCTGAATTTGGAAATTTTATTATTTAAAATAAATTGTATCCATGTATATTACTTAGGTTATAGCCGATAATTTAAAATAAAACCTCGGTTCCGTCACCTCAAATATTCAAATAGAAATGTTATACGAGACTAGCAATTTTCTTCGTTTTCTTTTATTCTATAATATTCAATATAACGCTGCGTTACATCGAGATACAATTTCTCGATATAATTCAATGTCAGTGAGCGCTATAGGGTAGAAAAGAAAGCGAAGGAAATGATTAATTCAATGTTAAGACGCAGTCGGGCGCGTGTTGCTCGCGCTCAAGATGTACCTAAACTCGAATATAGCGTTAATGAATAGCTTCTAGTTTTCTTTTATTTATATTGCTTTTATTTTACACTCCTTCAACGTCCTACTCCCACTTTATTTATCTTCCCTCGGTACTTCCTCCGCGTACCTTGTAAGATAGCCGTTTTTATTTAAGCTTCCTTCTCTCATCTCCTTTTTATCTCTCTCTCTCTTTCTCTTAGCTTACGACCTCACTCCGTGTGTAAAATATTGTACGAGATATTTAAGGCCATTGCACGTAAAAGTTTTAATCGTAAACGTAAAACTATAAAATTGCGATAAATTGATTGGCAATGAGGCAAGCGATAAGTCACGTGACTGTCTTCCCGTTGGTTGATCATAAGGATAAGGCGTTAATCATAATCTTTCGACGAGATGAAAACTTGCGACTATGGTTATATTCAAAATTTACTGCTACGTTGAAAATGCTATAGTTTATGTTATGTGCATAGATTTTCGGTACAGGCAGTCAATTTTGGAACACAGTTATGATCACGGTTTTGAGATTACGACGTTTCACTCGAGTTGGTTCCGTATGGAAGACGCGGCAATGTTTACAATTAGTCCCGATCAGTAGCCAATTAATTAATCGCTTTTTACAGTCTTACGACTGTAGAGATTACGGCTCTTACGTGCAATGGCCTTTTAACTGCACTTCCCTCACGGTCCTGCGATAAAAGGATCTATGTACGGGTCTCTTTTTTCCTGTAATATTAAATCGAAGATGTATATCCATCAGTTAAAAAGTTGCAACACTTTTTTTTTCGATGAATTTCGGAATGCAACCTGCTTACCGAGCGATTGGTTCTCTCATTTATTGGTCTAACCATTTACATTCAATCACTCTACGAGAAAGATTGAATTCCGAAATTTACCGAAAAAAAGTATTGCAACCTTTTAGCTGATGAGTGTACATCGTTTTTTTGAGGTGCGAGTTTTCGATGGATCGACGGATAATTTTCGCAATAACAGGGACTCACGGATCTCGGTGTTAGTCGTCGAGCTTGCGGACACTTGCTGTATACTTGATGCGATTCTCACACTACTCGATCCTCGAATTCTCGTTGCTGCTGATCACGGAACATAATTTGTATAAAGTCATATGCATTGTACATGTGCATTATTTATGAAAACTTGATTATGTTCAATTAAATGATTGTTACCGCAATACAATCTTGTCATTTTTCTCTCGTGCTGATACCCTTCTTACCCGGATCATTCCTTCGCTCTCTATCTTTCAGGCATTCTTCGGCGGATTTCTCGATCAGCAATTTCGTAATAATCGACTTGACAGCGGCGTTTTAATTTTATTAAAATATTGATAATATTGTGCAGCAAAAATAAATAATAGCTAAAAACATTATTCATGGCGACGGAAATTTCGGTCGGAAAGATAGCTCGACAGAAAGAATAATGATAAACACATAATGTGTACATTTCTGAGATTTGAAGACGTAATATAATGACACGTAGGATTTTAATGTAAAGCCTGCATATGGAATATGGACAATTGATTTTTTTTCAATTTACCGTTACGTTTAAGGTGTAATAAAGGTGAAGTAAAGGCAAAAGATGCATGAAGATCCGGATGCGTCCGTCGCATGCAATGCGGTTTCTCGTGGGATACTTGATCGCTCGACATCGTAAAGACATTCTTTCCGCGAAATTTTATTGTTCGAATTGCAATTAAATTCGGGATAAATTTGTACGTCACGGTGTTCGGTCAAGTCGCACACTATCGATGTTATCGCTGTTATATGAAATATCGTTAGCGGTGCTCGAGGAATTTATTTTCGGATAGTCATCGTGGCCGTCAGCTTCCGGAGCTTTGGATGCGAGTGTCACTCCGAGACAAACAACAGGGCCAAATTACCGTCCTCTAACAAAGGACGATGTTGAAAAGGGATCTGGAACAGTTTGCATGGCTGTTTGTCCCGATGTTTGCGCTCAGTATATGGACCGCGGATTATTGTTGTTGAATATAATGATATAACGGGTTTACGGTCCCGAAGGTTATACAGTCCGTGCGATGTTGTCTCTTCGGTATGGAACAAGGAGACGTAGATGCCGAGAAAGAGATGAGAAGAGAAAGAGGGAGAGAGACATGGATCTTTTATTTCTGCCCGACAATGAGACGCGAATGGCTCTTGTGATCGTACACGCGAATCGTAAACAGAGGCATGGTCACAATGCGTCTAACTGTACTGTTGATTAATTCATGTAACGAACGTATAAGGCACAAGAGTATTGATACTTGGAACAAATATAACAGCCGCGCGTAACATCGTAAGTAATTGCAAAACAAATAAGGAGTGTTATAAAAAATGGCATAAGACGGATAATTGAAAGAGCATGTCGCCGTGAAGAAGATGCAAAGCAGATGATTAAATAGCTGTACGGCAGATGCAAATAATTAGAAAAAGATGACGTTACATGGAATAATAGCGGTAGTACTGTGAAAGATAAATTACTGGAGATAAGATGCGAATCCTGACGAGAGTGCACTGCTCATGATATTCTATTAAAAAAAAAAACAGCAGAAAACATCAGGACGAGTGATGTGCTTTCGTAAGTATCATTTCACATATTATTTAGCGATTACTATCGACTAGGAGCGTGAAGAAAGAGTAAACAAAGAGATGAAGCGGAAATGAAGATGATGGACCGACACGTCGATAACTCAAATAAGCGGAGGCTAAACCATCAAGAGGAGGGAGAAAACTCGTGATACCGCGGTTCCCATGACGTGCCCAAGTCGGACCAGTGACTCAAATTTTTCGGGCTCATTCTGGCGAAGGTTCGTACCCACAACCTTCAATATCGGACCTCCTCTCCCTCTCCATCATGGATGTGTAAAAGGCTCTGAGATATCGATTCATCCTATGGCGTGGTGACGATATCGGATTGCTGTTCATCGATGTTCGTCAGACGGGAAGAGAGGAGGACGAGAAAAAAGAAGATAAGGAGAGGGAATAAATTTTGTGTTGAACTGTGTGCGCTATATTGAATACGCTCAGTTAGTGCCTTTTATTAGTTATAATGATTGCGTAATTTATTTGCGGGATGCTGTATGCCGCGCCGTATCCTAGCGACCATCTGTTAGTTTAGTAGCCTAGATATCTGAAAGGCGTATGAAACTTGATACACTGCTGAAAACAATTAGCGGAATACTTCTTCGAATGAATGTGTGTATATATATATATATATACATCTGAAATTTCGAATATTTTTTAGCATATAAACATTCAGAACGCCCTCGTATAAACATATTAAGTATTTTAATTTCTTAACTTCTCTATAAAATGGTGATTTTCGAAGATTTTTAAAGGAATCTCCTAATTACTTTCAGCAGTGCATTAATTACTGAATTTGAACGAAAGAAAGAATTCTTTGCGAGTAGGATTTTTGCACAACAAACATTCAAAAAAAATATAGAATTATCTCTCGGTAATAAAGTGTCCTTTAGACACGATTGTAAAAGAATTTGTAGGTAAATATTGTTGTAGATCGGATAATTATACGGAATGCGCCAAGTATCTCTTCCTATCGCGTGTAATAAGATAATAAAATATTACATAGTCATCCTTCCTAATAACGTCGCGAAATTAATCTGCGGAAGAGATTTCCATCGCGTTTCTTTAATACACACAAAACTTCTCTCTGTGCCCGTTATACCTGTAATACTTTCCTCGAATCTTCGTGAGCGGGACAGCCGCGTCAAGTCGACATTCGCGATATCCGAATGGAATGACTTTTCGGATGAAAAGGAGTGTATGTGCGTGGTCGAATCAATGCGTGTCTATTTGCATCTGCCGCGAGAGGATTTCATTTTTATTATATCTCCAGCAATATCGGGAAAGACGCAACCGGATGCAACGTGGAGGACCCGGCATCAATTACGGTCGTCAAAAGAGACAATGGACAATTCTCTCTTGTGCACGGCGCCGGTAGGCAACAGGCGGCGTGTAAGTTTTTATTGTGGAACCTCCTTAAAGAAAGTCTTTCACCGTGTACGCGAAGGAGGAGCGCCGGAGAAGGAAAAGGAGGAGGAGGATGATGAGGTGGTGGTAAGAGAACGACGAGGAGAGAGAAGGGCAAAGAGGAACGACGAAGGAGGAGGACCATGTTATACTACTTTGGTATACTTCGTCGTCGGTACCAGGCAGCGATGTTCCACTTACACGGCACACTTTGCAACTCGCCTCGCTTCAGGATCCTGAAGAGTGGGTCTGTCTATCCTACGGTTCCGATCGTGCGTCGTTAGCTGTATATAACTCGCGTATATACCGCGCGCAACACGAAATGCCTGCTTCGACACGAAATTCGTGTGAGACGATAGCAAATATAATACATTTCTTTCTTTCTTTCTCTCTCTCTCTCTCTCTCTCTCTCTCTCTCTCTCTCTCTCTCTCTTTCTTTCGAGGGACTCGTCTCACAATAGGAAATAGTTGCTATCTTTTAAGCATCTTTTGAAAAATTCAGTTATTGGAATAGAATATAATAGTTAAAAGAATAATAAATGACCCAAATACCAAACCTATGCTCAAGATATTATAAGAAAAGGAATGTCATAGTTAGCGGTAACGTAAAAGATTATAGACGTTTCTGACATATTTCTAAGATTCCTTACAATTACAAAATAAGTACTGTTTTTTAGAAAAAAATTTGTACCATAAATTTCCATTTTTTATATCAAGCAAATCTTTTTCCCGACTTCTAAATTGTATATAAAATTTGCACTGATTTGTTGGTTTTGACTTCACTTTTACAGAAAATAGAACAATGTATATTTTTAAAAATGAAACGCATAAGTAAAGTTTTAATAATATTCTTTTTCTAAACAAAGTGGAAATCGACGTATCGTTTAATGTAACTTCCTTGCTTTACATCATGATATCAATTTCGATAAATAAGTAAATGCTTCCGTTGATGTAGGACGCGTGATCTCAATATAACGAGAGATTAGGTGTGTGATTAAATACACATTAGATAAAGACACACAAATTAGACAGTACAAAAATTACATTTTTCTTATAGAATATTATATAAATATATTTGATGCAAAAACTTTACGTCAAATTAAATAATATAAATATTAATATATCCTATGAAGATAACTTTTCCAATAAAATTTTTTATACGACGTTTTATCTTGGTATTGTTTTTTAATTTTAATATACATAATATAATATGATTTAATATATATAATATATATTTTAGATAATAAATAATAAATATTATATATATATAAATAAAAAATTTTAAATTACACAATATTTTCGATATATAGCTTTCTCGATATATAGTTAAGAATTGTACGGCTTTACTAAACCTACGCCGTTTTATGTGTTACACGTGCGCATCTTGGCGATTACACTCAAACTAGGACAAGATGAAAATCGACATACTTGCGATTATGTGCGCAAATTTGGCTGCATCCGTCGAGGCTCGCTGCGAGAAGGCCGCGATCGCGAGGAATCGTTTATCCACGCATAAATGCTCAATGGCCAATCTTTCACGAAATGCTAATTCAAATAAAATACATGTCATAATCGCGATGGAACGACAGAGATTTTCGGATTCCCGTTGAGAAATCGAAATGACGTCGAATCGCTCGTTTCAAGTTCGACACGCTTTCGAAAATTTAAGGAAAGTCTTGCGACATAAGGTCGTATCTATGTATATGTGAAGATTACAAAGCCGGAGCTGAAAGGTAATACCGACGTGTGAAATAATATCAGAATTG
>NW_017259346.1:822185-822753 GCF_001594045.1 Atta colombica
TATAGTTAAGAATTGTACGGCTTTACTAAACCTACGCCGTTTTATGTGTTACACGTGCGCATCTTGGCGATTACACTCAAACTAGGACAAGATGAAAATCGACATACTTGCGATTATGTGCGCAAATTTGGCTGCATCCGTCGAGGCTCGCTGCGAGAAGGCCGCGATCGCGAGGAATCGTTTATCCACGCATAAATGCTCAATGGCCAATCTTTCACGAAATGCTAATTCAAATAAAATACATGTCATAATCGCGATGGAACGACAGAGATTTTCGGATTCCCGTTGAGAAATCGAAATGACGTCGAATCGCTCGTTTCAAGTTCGACACGCTTTCGAAAATTTAAGGAAAGTCTTGCGACATAAGGTCGTATCTATGTATATGTGAAGATTACAAAGCCGGAGCTGAAAGGTAATACCGACGTGTGAAATAATATCAGAATTGGTTGTTTAGTAAGATGACATATGCATTAAATGCATGCGACATGTTATATAATTATATAAATATAATTACATTTTATAATGTATATAATTATTATATTATATACATTATATTATATACTATATA
>NW_017259347.1:0-1212 GCF_001594045.1 Atta colombica
GTAGTTTCAAATAAGCTGAAAATATGTGAATATAAAAATAATTAATAAATATAATATATTTTAAAGGATACTATTGTGATAGATTCTCAAAAATGAATTGCTTGACATCTGGCAGTCGAGTGAAGTGAACCACTACAGCTCTGGAAAACGAATATAACATATCATAACATAACAATAACAATATTATAATGATTTAATTTACACGAAATGCAATCTTTCGATACGTAATAAAGTTTCGTTTAAAAGTAATTGTACACATGTGACAGAACATGTTATAATTGATAATGATAAAAAAGTCGTACTTAAGATTTGAGTAATTACATCCTACGTATTGATTTAACTCAGATTACATTACTTCAACTCTCGCAGACGTGTAATAACTATCCGAAGAATTTGCGACAGAAACAAAGGAAAGAGTAAGTGTAAACACGAGTACGAAGGGACTAAAAATTATGACGACTGCCATGTTTGTTATTCGATGTTTAATGAAAAGCGGAAGACTTTATTTCTAGTTTGTTATTGGTCTTTTTAGGTCATTGACAATGAGTCATTTGTTCATTTTGATCATATTCTCATATAGACATGATATATACGAATACCTAGATGCGATTAGAAACCCTATAATCAGAGTCCAGAGAATGCGCAACCTCGTCTGTGATTGATCCTACATTTTTCTTCAATTTTGCGCCAGTTGTTTAAAGTATATTTTCGTAGAAATTTATTTAAAATATAGAATTCATTAAAATTGTATTATAATTTAATTTACATTAATATTATTTTTGTGTCTCTTTCCTTCTATGTTACGAGAGGTATAGCGTGAACAATGTAGGCGGATGGATTGTTAATGAACACTTTTATTATTTAATAAATGACAACGGTGACGTGGTCTCTGTTATGCTAATCACAGAACGAGCACAGATTGACAAACTAACTGAGCACGGACTCGAGCGAAAGCTCGCTGATTGATCGAGATATAAAGTGTGTTCGTACATAAGTGCGTTCATACATAACAATATATTTCTCAATGATAACTTGTACATTAGGTGTACAACTTTGCTTCCGCCGTTTTTCTATAGATGGCTTTAACGATAAGTGGTGGTCGAAATAAATAGATCATAGACGTCATACAATAAACTTGGGCATCTGTCAACATAATCCCATAGAAACATTAGTCGATTTGTGTCTGCATCATAAAGTTATTCTCGATTGAAA
>NW_017259347.1:1312-1714 GCF_001594045.1 Atta colombica
GTGGTCAAGACATACTTGGAAACGTTGAAATGGGAAGTCCTACCCCACCCGCCGTATTCTCCAGATGTTCCTTGTGACTATCACTTGTTTCGATCAATGGCACACGGCCTGGCTGACCAGCCAGGTCTTCCGGTCTTATGAAGAAGTAAAAAATTGGATCGATTCGTAGATAGCCTCAAAAGATGATCAGTTTTTTCGACGCAGGATTCTTACGCTACCCGAAAGATGAGAGAAAGTAGTGGCCAGTGATGGACAATACTTTGAATCGTAAATGTATAACCAGTTTTTTACAATAAAGCCTCGAATTTCGGAAAAAAAACGGCGGAAGCAAAGTTGTACACCTAATATTGAGATATATAATGGGAGGGGAGAGAGAGAGGGAGGGAGGAGGAGAGAGGGGGG
>NW_017259347.1:1814-2082 GCF_001594045.1 Atta colombica
TGAAATGGGAAGTCCCCGCCATATTCTCCAGACGTTGCTCCCTTTGACTATCACTTGTTTCGATCAATGGCATACGACTTGGCTGACCAGCACTTCCGGTCTTATGAAGAAGTAAAAAATTGGATCGATTCGTGGATAGCCTCAAAAGATGACCAGTTTTTTCGACGCGGAATTCGTATGCTACCCGAAAGATGAGAGAAAGTTGTGGCCAGCAATGGACAATACTTTGAATCATAAATGTATAACCAGTTTTTTACAATAAAGCCTC
>NW_017259347.1:2182-9770 GCF_001594045.1 Atta colombica
TACCTTGGTATTCTTACTAAAGAAACTTCAATTTTTGGTAAATTTTCGGATGAATTACGTTCTCGCAAAAAAAATAATTATTCATTTCTTACATTTTTTTTCTTTTGAATTCGAATGTGACAATACAAAATAGTGCTCAATCATATTTTGGCTATCATATTGAAAAAAATATGCTACAAAAAAAGAAGTTTCCTGCATTTACTTTTGAAATTGTTCGTGCCACAAAAAAATTTGAAACAAAGAATGCTTATCACCATGTTTTCTATAAAAAAGATCGTAATGAATATATCAAGAAGATAGTAATGTCTCGTACCAAGCACGAGATTGCCTTGTATCTTTACGCGAACCAGCGAGTATCTTTAATTATCAATTAAAAATACTCAAAAATTGATTGATTCTGAATAGTCTCGATGGACAAGTCGAGTTATATAATTAAAATCTTTTTATTGTCTATGTACTCTACAAATATCGCGATGCGTAGTCTGAAATGTCAAATTTTGACATTAAGATACAATACATCATCATCATTTCAATCGAAAATGTTAATCGCTTCACATTTTAAACTCGCTTGTTGCGAGTTGACACTCATGGCGGAAGAAGACTGAGACAACTTGATGGACGCGCAGTAGGACCAAATTTGAGGACCATTATGTAATTGAGAGATGTGATAATTATTTTGAATTGTTATGCGCGTTATCTCATCTGCCTTCTTCCAGCATGACGACATTACTTACCTACGGTTTCGCTAGCTCTGTATCGATATATCGATAGAGAGCTGGATCGCTATCATTCGTGGCATCACAATTTCGTGAAATCGTTACTGTAATGGCCGCAGCACAGATTTTCGTATAATGCATAGTGCATAAGAAAATCAACCAAAATTTCTCTTTTCCATGAAAAGGAACGTGGGATCTATAAGAATTCGTAATGATTATAGGGTCTTAAGTCACGTAGAAAATTAACCAATTACAGCCAAATATGAGAAGAATAATCGACTATGATTAATCAATTTTCTACGATTTAAGACCCTACGACTGCTACGATTTCTATTATATTTGTAGACTCCGTAGAAAAAAAAAAGAATTTTGATTAATTGATTCACATATGACCTATGTATTATGCGTTATAAAGGTCTTAATCAGTAGTGTAGCCCTTCCCCCCTTAGAGTTTTCTTTTTCAAAAATATAGCAAAAGATTATATATACTTTTAATATTTCTAAAATGCTTAATTAAAATTTTAATATTCTAAAAATATTTTTTATTTTATTAATTTTCTAAGGATAAAAAATTTAGATTTTTATGTTCCAAAAAGTAAATAAAGTTTAAAAGAAGTTTGTATTACAGCTTTTATTTTCCGCCTATTCGCGCTGGGAACAGAGTTCAATATTATTGATGCCACCACTGTGTAGACGTAAGTTACGTGGCACCAAAGGCATAGAGCGTGTTCAAGTCGCTAGGTCTGCTCAAGCAATTAAACATGATTTGTTGGATCCACAGGTAAGAACCAATTATACTTATTCGTTCGGCAAGCATGCCTAGTCGCTTTGCTGTCTTGAACTCGCCCATAGACAATGGACTACGCGATCTGTATCTAAGTAGTATTTAAATATAGTCGGCAATAATGAGAGAGAGAGAGAGAGAGAGAGAGAGAGAGAGAGAGAGAGAAGGACCATGGAAAATGACCAATCTCTCTCTCATTTCTCTCCCAACCGTTAAATGAAAAGAGATAGAGATAACCATCTTCCACGGTCCCTCTCGCTTACTTTTATCGACGTTTTGACACGGATCGTGCAGTCCATTCTCTACGTCTTTGCGTAAACCAATCACGCGAAATTTTCGAAGTAGGTATAAAAAATGTGACACCAATTAGCCGGAAGTCGCCATTTTGTGTCCTATATTTATGATGCAATTTCTCATCATAATCTCTTCTTTCTTTAACATTGTCTTCTTTCTAATTAACAATAAGGACGACCCTTCATAGTAGAGCCAAGCGTTAGGCATATGCATTGGTGCCACTCTCTTTATACCCCTCTAGTTACCTAGATTACCTAGGGACTTAATAAGCCTGTTCTTTTTAGCTGAACTTTTATACTATTAGTTCATCTTTCTTCCTTTTCTTTTCAGGAGAAAAAAAGAAGAAAAAATGGTGTAAGCCAAACTGATACAAAAATTTAGTCAAAAAAAACAGACCTAATGATCGCGTTCAGCAAACTCAGCGGAGCGGATCCGTGAGCGCTCGCTGTTATTGATGTATTCTTTTAGATCATTCAATAGCAGCGAGCGCTATACATATATCATGTATTTTTTAAATATATTATACATATTATATATTATATTATATTCTTTTTGTTAATTTTAAATAAAACGTTTCCTGGATTATAGTATTTTTGTATAAATGTATTGTAATATACCAATAGTAATTTAAATATCTTATATTTGACCGTGAAAAAGTTTCGCTTGCGGTGCGTCAATGCCCCCCACCCCTCTCCTTGATAAATTTCCGCTCCTGACTTAATAAGATACTTATGTAAATTCTGAAATATTTTCATACAAAAAATATTAAAAATTTTTTTACAAAGTTACAAAATTATATAAAAAATTTGATCATGTGAAAAATACTTTTATTTATTTATATTATATTTATTTTATTTATTTATATATAATTTTATATAATTTCTACATCTCTCTCTTAGAATATTTCAGAATTCCGATTAAAGAAAGTTGCTTTTTTGCAGCCATTCTTAAATTATTTTGCTTCGTTCCGGAAAAATATTTCGAGATAAACAATTATTTCAAAATTAATATGAAGTATCATATTAATAAATGATTAGTAGTATTAGAATAATAATTTAGTAGTATTAGAATTTAAATGATTTGTAAAATTAATATATTAAAGATTTTTAAAGAAATGTATCATAAAGAAAGATTAAAGCCGTAAACTGAAAACGCAGTTAAATTATTTATTATTAAAAAATTATTAGACATATACAAGACATATACAAAAATTTGGATGTTAAAAAGTTCATACAAAAATATGTACTACAAAATGCGTGATATCATAACAAATTAATTTTTTTAAACAAAGATAAAAAAAGATCCCAAGTGTGCGTACTCCTCTCAGAAAAAATAAATATATGTTAGTAATAAAAAAATTATAAATAGAGATTAAAAGTAACACAATGGATATAAATAAGATATAAATTTTATATTTTAGACATACGTTATATTTAATTTGCATTTGTGTAAGTTTGTGTTTGTGTTTGCATTATGTTTTTATAGGTAATATACAGGGTGTCTCAAATCAAACGCTTGGTCGCGGACACTCCGCGGACACTCCGATTCATCAAGGGGGATATGGTAGGAATCGATCCTTTGCAATGATCATATAAATAAGATGAAGCGATCGATATTATGCTCAAAAATTAAAATTCTTCGATTCCGGAGATTCCTATCGATAGAAGAAAAAAAGGAATCCTTGAATTACTAAAAGAATATCGACAAGACGATATGGCGTACACGAACGAAGAATATTATGACATGCTGATGGCACTTGGAGTGCCATAGACAGTATTATGTAGCTGCAAAATAGTTGACACGCCGATTGTATCCAAATTGAGCAAGACATTCGTTAACTCTCATCATACTTCGAGCAGCTCAGAGACTTTACGAAACTGGCAGTGTTCTACCGAATAAACACGATACTGGAAGAGATCGCGAAGAAAGAAATTTGCGGAATATGGAGGCAGTTTTACAAACGAAATCCTGAATTGAGCATTCGGGTCGTTGCTCAAGAACACGATTTGTCACGAGCAACTATATATAGGATATTATAAGAGGAAAAATTGCACGCATTTTATTATATTCGCATACATAATATTTGTAACCAGAAGATCACCAATAAGAAGAACATTCTGTGAATATTTTCTGAGAAAAATAGATCAAGAACCCATATTCTCTCCTCATGTGATATTCAGTCATAAATCACTATTCACACGAGAAGATATTTTCAATTCGCACAACATGCATTTGTAAAGCGATGAAAATCCCACAGCCACATTCAGGAGCTTTCAAAATCATTGAAAGAAAAATCTGTGAGTTGGAATTATGGGAATTAAAATATTAGGATCAATTGTTCTTTCGAATATTTTAACTGGCAAAAAATACGTGTTACTTTTAAGAAAAAATCTTCCAGATTTTTTAGAAGAGGTGCCGCTTATTAGATAGAAACAAAATTGTTTTTCAACAAGATGCTGTTGGACCACACAACGTCAGAATTGTAACAAATTATTCGAATGAGCAGTTTCCTAAGCGCTGAATGGTATGGCCCAATACATTGACCCGCAAGATCTTATAAATTAAGAGAATCTCAATCCTCTTAATTTTTTTTTATGGAGATATTGTAAGAAATTTACATAACGCTTTCAGAAGATATCAATGATTTGGATACGAAATTGCGACAATTGCGACTATTTGTGCCATCGAAGAAGATGTTATGAACAACGTTCAAGCACAATTTTGTTGAATCGCATGAGAGCTCCTAATGGTAGAAATCTGAAACGACTATATATAATGTTATAAATATTATCAACGGCCTGAACTTTTTAGCCAGTCGTTTATATAAAAATCCAGTTTTTGTGTTCAGTTTGGAAAAGATTCGCGCTCCAGTAGGGATCTGTCCAAGCACATAATCAACAGAAGATAAAGAGAAATATTCTCGCTGAATATTGTTATTGAGTTTAGTGAGATTGCATAATCTAATGTTACCGTGTAATTTAGTTTGGCTACCAGGATTAACGGATGCATCAGCTTAGTTCCATGATCGGCTCGATAATTCCGTTTTTTCACTATAGAGTCTAGTTGTTCTTTCATTTTATTCATTAATGGAATAAGTACTCGTGGTACGTGAACTGCGAATGAATGACATTGGGCAATTTAATCTCAAACTAGCCTAATTCGTTGAAGAAGTTAAGAAATTTTTTTTCTAGACACTCTGATGTGATTTTTTTCAGCTTTTACTGTATATCTTTTGATGATTCTTAATTCAACACAATGTTGACGCGACACGTGGTCAAATTTGTCTACAACATAAATTTTTGCTGTGACTAAAGTTGATTTAAATTTTAGTTGATATTCCAGCATCCCCTTTATGTCAGCTTTTCAGATCCTGGATATGCAATGATCGAATTTTTGTAGATTGGAGAAATCTTTCTTATACTGTTAATATTGTATAATTACTGAGAACTATACAATATTACTAACAGTATACTAGAGTATGCTGTTAAATGTTGAATATGAAACTATGGTCACGCCTATCCCTGAATTGAGAAATGTGACAGGATTCGTCCTGACATCATGTTTGTTTCCATTCTTTTTCGTTAGTCTCTTGTGAGGATGTCACATAACTTAAAAAGAGCTAAGTTTCTTCGCTTGTGATTGAATTGATTGTATCCGTCTGTTTCTTAGATTTACATTTTTTTGCAAAGTGCCCCTTTTCATGATAATTCTTGCACTCTATTTCCTTTGTTGAACACGCTGACCTTTCATGGAGTTTGCTCAAACTATATCAGTAACACGATTTGTTACTGTCTTTTTCTCTCTTGTGCTGTATTTTCTTCGAGTCTTCTTTTGACTTCTATTTAGCTTTGCCTGATTAACTGAGTGGTTGTGTAATTCTTTCTGCTACTTTTTCATGATTTCAAACTGTCTTGCAATTATTGTTATTGCTCTTTCTATATCTAAGTACGATTTCAATTGCAGTTTTTCTGAAAGTCTTCTAATACACTTACCACGATTCGATCTCGTATCATCTCGTCGCGAAAGATTTGATTCACGTCTCTAGAACTATGGAACTCTAAGATAAAATTTTCCGTCTATTTGTTGGACTTGCATGTTAAATTTTGCTCGTTTGAACGTTTCTTTTAGGTACAAAATGTCCCTCAAATGCTTCTGATCATGGTCATACTTAACCTGATCCATATCCGGCAGACGAAAGATTGTGAAAATATTCTCTGACTTTTCGCCCATAACGTACAGCAGAGTGTTCACCTCTTCTGCCTCGCTTCTCTTAGATATCATCCCTGAGGTGTCCCTTCTTTTCCATTTAAACTATTTCGATAGTGTCACAAATGGAAATGGTTCTGGGCTGGAAGGAATCTGAAACGACTGAAACGATATACCTGTATTCTCTATCATTTCGGCTAATTAGTCTTTAACTCTTAATTTTCACTAGTTTTTTCTACCCCGCCAATCGATACATCTTAATCTTTCTTTTTGAAGGATCATCGTTTTCTATTTTTTTTCTTTGATTTCCAATCTTTCTAGATTCTGTCCGCAGCATCATGCATCATTCGGAATGGGGAAAGAGTGCTGATTATTAATCGAATGTGAATTCTAAAATATGGTACTCAGTAAAACTCGGCGTTTATTCTTGAACGTTTGTTTTACAATAGTAATAAAAATCGTTGTCCCGTCGCGCCACCTAGCCCACTTTCTCTCAATCCTGGAGTCATGGTAAGTATTTAAATATTGTATTTATAAACTCCCGACATACTTAAAACTATGAGGAAAAAGATTTGATGAATTAGTGATGATAGATTTGATGAAAAATTATCAAATAACACAATGGAAACAATGATTTTTATATAATAAAATATATCTCCTTCTCTTCTTCTCCAGCCTCTATATCGTCCAATCTTGAACATAGGCCTTTTCCATTCACTTTTCCTTCCACTTCTTCCGATCTCGCGTTACTAACATCCAGTATCTCCCCGCTATTATCTGGATGTCGTCTCGCCATCTCGCCTGGAGGCAACCTCTTTTAGTCTCTCTACATTGGGTCTCCATTGCATAATATGCTTAGGCCATTTAATGACGATATCACCCGCCCAGCATCATATTTTTTGCGACTTTCGGCGATGACTTCTGTTCGTCTTCGTTTTCCGCATTCTCCTTATTCTATCTCTCATACTGATGCTCAGCATCGATCTTTCGAATGGACTCTGAGCCTGTTCTTAATAATGTAGTAGTTTCTAGTCCATACATAACTATATGCAGGTATTGAAGATTTTTCGCGTTTGAGATTTATTGAGATCTTTGTATCTTTGAAGTTGTTAAATACTGTTCAAGTGAACCCGATCCGCCTAGTTAACTCGGCTTTCTGATTTCCTTTGCCTAGCTTAATGATTCCCAAATATATATATCATTTACAATTTGAATCTTCTGATTATTGATTCTTACTTGGATATTATTTGAATTCATTATTTTAGTCTTCAGAAAGTTTATATTTAGGCCGACATATAGGGAAGCTTTTTGAAGTTCGCCCAGCCATGAGGCTCAGTTCGTCCGAGTCGCTGCTAATCAGGATGATATCGTTAGCGAACCTTAGATGATTCAAGTATTTTCCATCGATATTAATGCCTCTTCGATCTCATGCTAAGTTCTTATAATACATCTTTCAAGAGTACATAGCTTTGGTGATACTATATCACTTTGTCTGACTCCTTTCTTGACTGGGATTTTGTCAGTGTCATAAGATTTTCTTGTATTTTGACATTAGAGTAGCATATTCGTAAATAATATATATATATAT
>NW_017259347.1:9870-23135 GCF_001594045.1 Atta colombica
TCGTGTCACATGAACTAACATGAGCGCGAGCAATTATCGGCAAACACTCACAATAGAATGTTACGCGCTATTTCTAAAGTAATTCGCGAAATAATATATTGGCCACTTTCTTCTAATATTTTGCTGTTTTATTTTCTATGTTTTTCTTTAAATGATATTATTATTTACTTTTGTCTTGAGAAGTTATTATCTATTTAAGATTAATACTGTATGTATAAATTCTAATTACTTTAAGATTACTTCAGCCATTTTGCTTAGGTTATGTAAGGGTAATTCCAAATTATTGGGGATATTAATAGACGTCCGGTTTTAATCCTGTTTTATTTATAATGAAAAGTCTACATATTAAAATATTTAATTTCAGATGCCTCGAAATCATATCAAGAAAAAAAACAAATACACTGTATGACAGCTCATTAAAGCCATCAAGCTCATAAAAGAAACTGTCATTCCGACAGGCAGAAGCAAACTTTTCAATATCACGAGCCACTTTATTCGACAATTAAAAAAAAAGACAATATTGGTAGCAATAAGTAAATATGTTTTGTAATTACCTTGACCTGTTCATATTTACTTGAGCACTTGTCCGTTAATACTCCATAAATTTTGGGTAAATACAGACAGCAAAAATTTATTTTCTGTTAAAAAATTCAGATTGTTTATGATAATTTTTGTAATATATTAAATACTTTAAGCCTAAAAACTAATAAGTAAAGGTTGACTTCTAATGAATAAAGACTGATTATATTCTTAACTCTTGCATCTATTTCAATTTAATTTTGTATATCCCCCACTCTCTCCGACATTTCGTTGTAAAATCGCTGCATAATCCGTGAAATCCGATAAAAAATAATCAGAAAAATCCGACTCTTCGGATAATTTGATCGATTGATGTTATCCAATCAAAAATATATGCGTGCAGGTACTTGATCAGACATAATATGATCGAATAGTCTATTCGAATAGAAGATTCGAACGAACGGATATTTCTCATCAGACATTCCGATGAATTTATTTCTGATCAAATGTGATTGGACTTTTTGTCCGATCAAAATAATCGAAAATAGCATTTGTTATTTTTTGAAAGGATAACTCGATATTGGAAAAAGCTTGGATATTTTTCTCAATGTACAAATAGCAAGATGTCTTTTCACATGTCTTATAACAAATCGTCTCTCGAACTTTTTATAAAGGTATTATATTTTCTTAAAAGATTATTTTAGTTTGTTAACGTTTTCATATAATTTAAAACTTGCGACTTACATTGATAATAACTCGATCAGTATCGAAACGTTTGTAAATTGTATTGTTAATTTGAACATTAAAAAATCCTATTTGTGCATATAGTCCTTCTATTATATCATTTAATTTTATTTCAACTGAACCATATTATTCTTTTATAATTATAGAAGTCGTGTGTCCCTTGGCAGGGCGAGGAAAGTGGGATGGCTCTCCCTTAGCATGGAAAATCGTTCGCTACTTGGCAGATGGGAAAGTTGAGTGTTTACTTGCTTCATTGTTGAGTTCAAATTTTTATTTATTTAGAAAGGTGCGTCATTTAAACTTTGGGTGATCTGTTTATCAGTTTTAAGTATTCTGAAATATTGTAAGTATATGTTCATTACGTAAGAACATTTTTTGGAGAAAACGTTTTTTTTTGATTAATATCAAATACGAAGATCAATCATGGTCAAAATTAGATATTTCGAATAATACAATATACATACATTATAAATGAATTTTATTTCAGAAAAGGTAAATGTTTACCTTTATTAGTCTCAAATGACTTCCAACTGATCTAGATAGACCTCAATCTTGACTCTCAAAGTCACTGACCTTTTTACACGTGGAGTGAAGTCTATCCCCATCTCCTCCTATTAAGGGAAAATACTGCTGAAATATGTATCTTATGTTTAAAAATTGTGTGCTATTCATAAAAATTGTTTTGTTCATATCTTTTTAATGAATAACGAGCGACGGAAAAGATCAATGACCTTGACTTACTTGAGAGTTAAAGTCAGTCGGAGATCATTTAGGATTGACTAAGAATGAACATTTACCCAGATAAGATTGAACGTCGAATTTTCGGACTTTCAACACAATCAATCTAAAACGCGGAATATTAAACAAATTCTATAATTAATATTTAATTTGATAATCATAATTCAATTTTATGATCATTTGATAATAATCTTTTTAATAAACAATGATTATCGACTAAAACTGGAGGTTCAGGACAGTGACTTTGGCAAGACTTCTTATCTCACTTCCCTCCCTGCTACGAGATGCACAGCTTTTCACCTGAAGCGACTTCCACCCAGAATGCAAAACTAATTATAGTAATTCAATTAACAATTACAAATTACAATGTAATTCTTAATTGAATTAGTAATTATATTTTGTAATTATTAATTGATGAAAAAAATTAAATGAAATAATTGCGAAAAGTATTGTGAATAGATTACAACTATTTAATTGTTAATTAATTGTAATATAATTGTAATTGTAATTAAAATAAGAGCAATTAATATTTTATAGAATATTGTATCCTTTCTAAAAAATGTATCCTTTCTAAAAAAAGGCACCTCATCAATATTATTATATTATGTTCTTATGCATATGAAAGATAATAAAATTTACCTAATAATACATATGAAAAATAAGAAAATTTTGCCTAATATAATTATGAAAGTAATCGTATGCAATTACGAACGAAAGCGACTCCCACTCCACCTTTCTTCTGCTACGGAGCGCACGACTTTCTGCGCAAAGCGACGATTTTTTGATTTATAATTGTTAGTTATTTTGTCTATTGGTTAGAGAATTTTTTTACTATTTTTCTCGTTTTCTTCGCTAAAATTCTTTCGAAAATTACTTTTATTTTGAGGGGCCACAGTTATCATAATAATCGTGCCGCTACTAATCTTTCCCCCTAAGTTAAATTAGAAAAACTATAAAAAACTTATTGCGAAAAATTACCTCAGCCAAGGTGAATTCCTTTTCGACTTTCCGGAACAAATGTCTTAACCAACTCGATCACTGAGGCTTCATTTATTGTTTAAAAATTTTTTTTGTAACACATAATTTCAAAGGTCGCTAAAAACTTCTTTTAGCATGTTTTAGCATGTTTTATATAACAACCAAAATATGAATGAGCACCATTTTGTATTGTCACATCGGGAGACAAAAATGTATAAGAAATAAACAATTATGTTTTTTTTTTACGAGAACATAGCCCATTTGAAGTTTAACCCAATTTTTAATTGACCAAATAATTTCTTATTATAAGCACAGATAAATTTGGGACATCCTGTCCTAAGTAACATATGATTATTACAATAAGGGCGAGGTGACACTATTGTCACTGACACTTAAAAATTTTCGTTGAATTTCAGTCAAGATGATGGTATCTTGATTTGATCTTATCGTGATAATCGTGTGTTACTTAGAATCATAAATTATTTCTAAGTTTTCATACCATGACTTACAAAAAAGAACTTTTTTTTCTTGTTTCTTGATTATTCACTCTTAAAAAAAGAAAATCATCATGCGTAATCATATCACAGATTCAAGTGAATTGTGATATGATTACATATGATGATATATATATGTATATATAAAAATGTCCAATTTTTTAAATGACATATTCAACTAATAATTTAAAAAAGTAATTAACAATATTAAAGTACAATTTACAAGATTAACATAAATAAATCTAAATAAATGGAAAATAACATTAACAAATAAACTTATGTGAAAGGATTTCTATGATGTGCCGTGGGGTATTTGCGCATGAACACTAGTGACTGATTTTTCTATATAAAATAAAATTTCATCGTATAAAAATAAGATTACAAAGATTGAGACAAAAATTACTGAAAGTACAATAAAATCACATTCTGCAGTACACAAACCGCAGCTGCAATATAAATCAAAATATTTCATAAATAAGCTCGAAATTTTAAAATGTCCTTATTTTAAAGTGCGGTAAATTTTGCGCCATAATAATTATTATTCAGTATTATTTACGATGTAAAAAAATTTTCATCTTTTTCATCATTATCTTTATAATCTGTTCATGCAAGACAACCTTACACGTGAAATGGATCAGTGCGTTTTATGTATTGAATCCAATTTTCTCGGTTTTCCGTAAGTTTTTTAATCTGCTTATATAAGATCAAATGTCTATCATGAATTTGGCTCAAAAATTTGATAGATGTGATAACAAAATCAATTGCTTTTGAGATTTATAGGTATCTATTGAAACTTTTGAGATTTAGGGGTATCTATTGAGCGTTTCCATACCACTGTGCTCGAGAATCGATACTGTGGGCATATAAGTGATACTTTGCATACTACATTTTGACATCTTTAAAAATGATGCAATTGTTTGAATGATGAATGAATTAGCAACCTATTCTGAGCTGACTTGAAAATTATTCATCTCATGCCCACAAGAGCCATTCAAATGTGACGTGCACAGCGGCATATAATACGATTTACATGCAGTACTAATATCATTAATTAACCTGTGCGTGGGGAAACCACCACTCGGAAATCCACTCTGTCCAGTACGTCTGATAGCATAAACAATGAAAAGTACTGACTTAAGAGATGATAATTAATATTATTTTGGTTGCTAGTCTCATCTCTATATATACAATATAATTACGATGAAAGGATTAAGGTTTCCCCACATTAAATCATATATTTTTTGTACAATAATTTTTGTTTCTACAGTTATAAAATGGTTGTAAATTTGATACTTCATTTCTTTCTTTGATTACGGACAATAAAGCCTTTTCCAAATTAAACATTTTTTGGCTGCAATGTTGATAACAATCTTTGTTGTGACTCAAATAGCAATAATTAATTAAGGGAAGTCGAAAAATATATAATCTATCTATTTTTTAAATCATTTATTTCTAATATAGTTTCTATAGTGATATATTACGTGCGTTTGATTTTCTATGCAAAGCGAGATTTATTTCATCTCCCTCTTGGCGCATGAATTTCTGCACGAAGCGATTCTATCTCACCTTTCTCTTTGCCTAGGAGCTTTCGACTTTCCATACGAAACGCGCGAAATCCACCCCATCTTCTCTCCTAGAACGTATTCAGAGCTGCGTTCCGTTTCATGCATGATGCGCATGCTGCATTATTTATCCTTGTTATTAATTGAATATTAAACAAGGATAAATGATACATGAAATGGAACGCAGCCCAGATGCCCACTCGGATGCTCTGCGGGTGTTATCTTTGTTTAGCATTCGATAAACAATAAGAATAAAATGATACTTCAGTGGCACTCGAATGGGAATCAGAACATCTAGAAGCATCCGACTTTTTACGCGAAACAAAGTCCAACTTCCCCTCCTGCTTATAAGCATCCAACTTTGTAAGTAAGGGGATGTAATATAGAATTCGCGAATAAAGTCGTAAATATCTGTAGACTAAAGGAGAGATGGGGAGTTCGCTTCGCGTGGAATCGCGCGCCTCTTGAGAGGGGGGGGGGGATAGATCTTATTATATTGATATTTTATTGATTGGAAATAAATAATAAAAATAATAGGTAAGTTATATACTTTTTAACGTCACTCGATTATTTATTACTATCAGAGTCATAATAAAAACTGTTATCAACATTGCAGCTCAATTATGTTGAAATTCGAAAAAGGCCTTATTGTGTACAATTACGCTTTCTTTTACGTGATGTACGAATACCGAAGTATCGATAATAATAATTTACGTTATAAAAAGATATAATAATTTACTCATCCTAAAGGATATAAGACAAATTGAATTTTGAAATCAAAATTTTCTTCTTAACAAAATGAAAAACATACCTTCTAAGTTCTTCCTGACTATGGGCCAATGCTTGAACGACTCGTTCCAATCTCAGGGACCTGGCTGTTAAAGGAGATGCCGCATCGCTTCCACCGCTTCCTGCACCACCATTATCTCTTTCACTAACCGAATGCAGTTCCTCTCCCGACAACTGCAACTGTTACAGATGGGAACTATTCTTTTTGTATGTAATTCGTACATACTTTCTAAATTTCTTAGAATGAAAATTGAGCTAGTTTTTGAATAAAAGTGAAAATATTTTTCACCTTGTAAAAAGAGTGAAAATTTTTATTCTTTTGGAATAAAATTTTACTCGGGGTGAGATTTCATTCCTTCCAAAGTGAATCTTATTCTAAACGAGTAAAATCTCATTCCAAAGGAGTAAAAATTTTCAACTCTTTTTTCCAGGATAAAACTATTTTCACTTTTATTCAAAGGTTCATTTTTCAGTCTTTTAAAATAAGATTTCATTCTAAGGGATTTAGAAAATAGTATTTCGAAATGTTTTAATAATAGATTTTTGATCAATTTGGGAAAGGACATTATTTATTGCAATTTTTCAATTTTATGCGCTTAAACATATTTTTGCAAGTAAGTTTCAAGTTGAAATTCCATGAAATTAAGTACTAACTAAAATTAAGAATAGTGTTTCATTACTTATTCAATTTCTAAAGATTATTTTACAAAATTTTTCTTTCCAGTTGTTTATAAATCAGATGTGAATAAATGATAGATACATTTTCATTAAGAAAAACATAGATTTTTAATATTGACCGAGTAGTATACTAAGAAGATATTCTTTTATATGTCATACGTCATATAAAATAAAATAATGAATATTTTATAATATCATTATAACGTTGTACAATGCGATCTACTATCTATCAAGTTATTATCTATGTGCTAAAAGAATGAAAGTTTTTCATTTTTTTCTAACATTTGTATTTTTTTATGCAACATTGAATTTTTAAGAACAAGTTTGAAAATTTTTTCTATATAAAGAAAAATTCTTTTATAAAAAAAAAAATTAAAAATTAAAAGTGATATTTCTGTTAATACAAATTATTTCAAAATGTAACTTTATTATATGTAAAGCATATTAAAAAGCATATTAAAAAGATTGTTTGCAGTAAAAGAAAACAATAGTTTTGTATGGTTAAATTATATAGAAGCAAAATTTGCAAATTCATTTTAAAGAAAAAATAAATGAACACAATTTTCCTTTTAAATGTAACGTTAAATTTCATAAAAAATAAGATCTTTATATATTAATTTTGTTTTGTATATTAATTTTGTAAATGTTTGTAATGTATTTCAGATGCAATCTGTAGAGCAATAAGTGTTCTGAGAAAATCTAGACCACAAAATAGTAGATTGCTTTCTCAGAAATAAAGGAATTATGATAAAATGCGAGGTACTCGCACGAGTTTAGGTATATCTGTCTTCAATGACAAAAAACTTATATTCTAGCAAACGTTAAATATTCTTGAAATATTCATAAAATGTTCCTAAAATTTCAAAAAAACATTCCAAGAATACCCCAAATATTTCGAATATTTATGGAATGTAAAAGAATCATTTAAATGTCGATTAAAAATTACATTCGTATATGTCGTTGCGTATTCCGAAAATGTTCCATGAATATTCCGTAAAATTTTAGCTTTTTCAAAAATTCCAGATCAGGTTGTCCGTGAATCAGTTTTAAATCGAATTTTTTGGAAAACATTTAATGTGTTTCCACCTTGGAGTCCAATTTTGGGACTTACTTCACAGGCAAAGTGCTGCTCCTTATATTCTCTCCTAGATGATTCTTGTGTACGAGTAAATGTTAAAGTCATTAGATTATAAAGTAGATTATAAAGGCTATAGTACTATTATAAAGTACAAGTGCAATGGCTTTTCTAATTTGATTGCGTCAATATGGCGGAACTGTTCTATGCGCACAATTCACACAATGTTTTGCAATATTATGTACATACGTTTGTGCATTTTGTGAATAGCTCGCTCGCTTGGAACTTTGGAAGAGGATTTTAGAAAAGGTGATCAAGAGTATCATTAGAAAGTATCATCGCGAAACTCGTATACATACATATTTCTACGCCTACATATTTCTGCGCCTCTAAACTGTGCATAAATTTTTATGCACTTTAATAACAAATAAATTTGTATTAGACTAAAAAATACAAAAATTAAGCATTCGTACAGTATTTCTTTTGGTTCATAAATAAATTATTTACAATTAAAAAATTTATTTACATATTTTATCACTTTTTCCCAAAGTATGTTTATATACGTAAGTTTGAAAATGACCGCATCTTGCTTCAAAAGAGAGGAATTTACACGATACTTTATAATCTACTGACTTTAGTAAATGCTTTTCGCCGCGGCCCTCTGTCAGCAGAAATGTATACTGCTTGCTCGCTCGCCATTTTCGTGAAATATTCTGAACATTTCATGGATACATTTGTACATTCTGTGACGATTCTTTTATTGTTTCGGCACATTGATAATATGAATTTCACTTTCTATGAATATTTAATATTAGTTGGAATTCTTCGTAAGTTTTGTATTATAGATTAATTTATATATATCAAATATAGTAAATAATAATATATCCTTTTATTTATATTGTCTTTGAAAAAAAATAAAGGAATCTAACCAAATAAGAAGGATTGAAATTCCTTCCACAACGGATTTAATGGTTAACGCACTTTTTTGTCACTAAAGAAAATTTGGTTTCTTAAATTTTAAATGCTCGATTTCCATCCAGTCGTCCATAACCCGAAATGGTGTTTCTTAGTAAATAATTTTTGGTAATTATTTAGAATACGGACTGTACCTCCGATTTTGATAAAATTAGGCTTATTCGCTCACACTCGAAAGAATTTATAAGAAAAGACATTAAATCGGCTCCGCGAACCGAGATATTAATCATTAAAGTTAACGACAATTAAGATTAGGAAATCTGTCAGAGGCAACATGGGTTTCGACTTTCTACGCGAAGTGACTCTCAGCCCTTCTCCACTCCCTGCAAAAGAGCGCACGACTTCTTCTATAATTGTACTGTTGCAAAATCGAAACTCATGTGTAGGAGGAAGAGGAGAATCACTTCGCTTGGAAAATCGAAATCTATGTGGTACAGTAAAATTATAGACCTCATTCATCATTTTGTCTCTGTGACAGAGTTTATAACCTCAATAATTATCAACTTTAATGCTTAATATCTCGGTACGCAGGATCAACCTTTCTTACAAATTTTTTCGAACAAAAACGCGTTGAATGAACCTAATTTCAATTTTTAAAAATCGGAGCTGTCCGTTCTAAAATTCTAAATAATTACCTAATTTTTTTCTTTGCGAATGTTTAATGGATTAATTTGAAATTTTAGGCGATGACAGATATTATTCAGATATAACACTGAATTTTTGTTTAACATTTTAGCGGGAATTTCTAATTTTACGAGCAAAAACAAAATTTTAAATTTTAATATTTTGATTCTCATAAGACTTGCTACTCCTATATTAGGTGTAGTAAAAAGAAATCCATTATTTTTCCATTCAATTTCATGCAAAAATAATGGATTTCTTTTTACTACACTTAATATTTTAATTAAAATTGTATTTTTAGAGAAGCTATGTTTTTGATTTATTTCAGAATTTTTTATCTATGAGAATAGATAAAATATCTCTTAAATATCTTTAAAAAACCACTTTTTTCTTCTTTTTTGCTATTTCTTATTTGCAATGATATTTCGTGGCTGCGCCCGATAAATTTTCCTTATTCAGGTATTTTCTGGAGGGTATTCAACCATAAAAAAAAAAGTACTAATTTCCAAAAACACTCAATTTTATCTCAATTACCCCAGTGTAACAATAAAAAATATTGTGATACAATATTATATTTCTTTTTCGCTTGCGTAATTTGGGAAAGGGATATTCTTCGAAATTCATGTTTCTTATAGGTTTGAATTGGGTATAAATGAGTCGATCGTTCAGGACATTTGTTTTCATATATATAGATTGAATTATAAAAAAATGTTTTTTTTTTTATGAAAACAAATTAGGATAACTCCGGCGGATACACCGCAGAAGTTAAAAAAGGAAGTAATTTTCTCGCAACTCTGTTACATGCCTTTATGTTATACTTGTGTTATGATTTCAGTTTTTTACTGTTAATATAATATTAATGAAATTGGTATTATGAGTTGAATCAATTTGTCACTGTAAGTAGACTAATGTAGTGCCATAAATTATAATTTACATAAAATGATTACTGTTGGGCGTATAAAAGTCTTACAATTAGTGGTTATTTCATGATACATAAGTGTTATATGTTGTATAGCAAAATATATATACACAGCAACACAAGCAAGCTTTTCTCTTGTATTCTTTTTTTAATTTGTTGTCTTGTATATCTGTTTGGGATATACAACATTTTTAACGAGCAAGAGTTAATCTCTGTATACCCAAAGCATACAGAGTAAACGTATTACATGAGATATATATCATGTGTAATAGCAAAATATATATCACTTGTAATATATGTAAAATATATGAAATATATGAAAATTGTATTGTATTTATTACTTCAAATACATATATTATCATTCTTATTTCTTAATAAAACTGTGTAAACATATTTTATAAGTTACTGTGTCATTTTACGTCTTATTAATAAACATTATTTGTAAATTTTTAATAAGCCGTACATACCTCTCCCTCCCCCCTCCCTCTGTGAGTAGTCATATATTTCATCTCTATGGAATATATGACAAAAATGCAATGGTTTCAAAAAGTTCTTTTTTTAATATAAAAAATAAATATTTCAGATTTCTAAAATTTTTTTCATAGTAGTAAACAGTACAAAGTTTCTACTGATATAGTTCATTTATTTTAAAAATAGTAAATAATACTTAATAAATTAAGCTTTTGTTAGGTGCAGCGTATAAACCGGAATTACTATTCTTTTTATATGATACACTCTACATGTAATAATGAGTTTTATATTGGGGTTGAATAATTTTTTTAATTGAAAAAATCATTTGGAAATGAGACGGATCGCAAATAAAAATTGTGTTAAGAGCTGAATTTGATTTGAATTGTAAATACTGTTATGCTTGTTATTTCCCAAACCAATATCATGCACTGGAAAAGACATCTGTCTTATAGAAACTTGCTAAATGCTGTTTTTGAAGTTATGAAAGTTCTTTATGATATATTTTCTACTTGAGTAATAATGAAGATTATCCAATTGCATAAGGATTGACAAATCAATCCGGTCTTGGATTTAAAAAATCGCATTTTAAGGACTTGAAAGAACAAATATGTGATATTAGATTAGAATTAGTTAATAATGTTTGATGAGGATCTTAGTTCTTGTGGAAAGTAGGATTACTTACGAGGGCTAAGAAATCATGCCTCTGGTCGAAAATATAATGCAATTTAACCTCAAAAATAGCTAAAATAAGCTAAAATTAAGTCAAAAGAAATTGAAAAAAATAAGGGCACTAGAAGTCAGGCGCAGAAGACGTCGCGCAAATAATACACCTATAAAGCGTAAAATTTCTTTATTTTACTAAACGCGCTTATATGATTCGGCTCACTTTTGAGCCTTCCTCAGAGACAAAATAAACTAACATATATAAACTATGAGTAAAAGTCAGGACAGACTTCTATCCACAGTTTCCATCCAAGTCAATCAGATCTAAGTCAATCTATAAAACACTCAAAAAAATTATTTATTGAAAAACATCATTTTGAAGAATATGGATGACAGGGAGAGTATCAAAATTTGGGAAACTAAGTTTTCTTTAGTGACAAGAAAGTGCGCCAAATTTCAATCAAATCCGTTGTGGGATTTCAACCCTCTTTATTCGGCTAGATCCTTTCCACCTTTTATTTGACTATACCAACCTCCTATCCTCTCTCTTATCTAATAATAATAATTAAATCGAAATACTAGCTAACCTGGCTAGCAGGAAGAGATTCTGATAGTTGGCCGGGACTAGCTAAGGAAGCAGCATATTGATGTAAATGCGCCGGAGACATTGACGCAGGTGCCTGCATGAAGAAGAAAATATAGGAATATATTGTAAGCAATATGATGATTTTGCTCATACTTACGCAATCAAATTAACATAAATAACAATTATTGCATTTACGTGATTACTAACGGTGTGGTACTTATGTAAATAATCCCTATTTGGACTATGATGCGATTTTGGTGTGGATCGGCCACTCAGCGGCGGCGATGCTCGCTCGAGACTTCGTCCCCTCGCTAATAGATTCATATGTTCGAGGCTGCCAACGCGAGATTCCAGTTCCTCCGCACGTGCTTCCGTACTCTGCTTTTCTTCCTAAGAAAATTCTCCACTTTCAATTGCATATAACTTAAAAAATTATCAATCCTTCAAGATAAAAAAAAATAAATTAAATTATACAAAAAGTATAAAAATGATATGTTGAGTCTGCGATACCTCATTACATTCATTTTTAGATTAATATATATTCCGACTTCATATAAAATAAATCTATGCATATGAGTCGTATAATATTAATTACTTGAATTAATCTAATTTCCTTATTAATAGCATCTAATTGTTCTTGTAACATCAATGCTAATGTTTGGGCGTCTGTATGTCCAGTGGGGCTGATTACGTCCGCTGCACAACTGAAGATACTTTCGTTATCTCCATCACCTTCCGCGTCACTCGAAACATCAAATGCTTGTTGGACATTGGCAAGCACATGCGCTTGTTGCAACTTTTCCCATTCTTGCTCCGCTAAAGTCCGTGCAACATAATTCTAGAATATCAAAATTCACGTTATAAATGTTTATCTTTACACCTAATTAATGTTTTTTATATCTTGTACAACAGTACAATACCTTCGATGAATCGTCTTCGATAGATCGTTTACCTCCTCTTCTAGGCAATGAGTGTGTGTCGAAACTGCTGTGACTTGCACTTCTCGAAAAGGAGCCTGGATCTACGGTATTTGGCGACAAACTTCTCGTTAATGCATCTGTTTGCTGAATATTAAATGCAATTTCTTGTTGGAGCATCTGTCTTTTAACATTATCGATTTCCAGACGTGCTTTACCCAATTCTTTAACAATGTCAGCCTTTTCATTTTGTAGATCTTCCGCCACTTTTCTTGTTTTTTCGAGTTCCTGAGTAAGTGCATTTTTTTCTTCTAACGCGTGCATTCTTTCTTTTAAATGCACTTGTAATCTTTCATTGGATTCTAAGCAAAAATTTAAACTATTAACTTAACTTAAAATTTTCACATTTATTAATACCGATAAAGTTAAAGCATTAAAAGTTATTTTTACAGGTCGTATGATTTAAAAAAAAATCAACAATAATAAAAAACAAGAAAAATTATATATCTTATTTTTAATATTATATATTTCAAATT
>NW_017259347.1:23235-35109 GCF_001594045.1 Atta colombica
GCATATTTTCTCGTTCTTGATATAATCCAAATAATTGTTTACATTCCCACAAGCAATTAGGCCTATCTGATATAGAAATAATATTACGTGAAAATTACCAGATAAAAGTTTATCAACAGTTGTACTAAGACGTGTATTATGTTCCTCGTTCATTTTTAATCGTTGATTAACACGCATCACTTCTGCATTCTTTTCTTCTAATTGTGTTTCCAGTCTTTGAATTCTATCCTCCGCGCTACCATGCCTTTCCTGAGCCTGCTTAAATTTTATATAATTAAAATTATTTGTCATGAATTATAATTTATTTGTAATATTATCGACTTCCGTATTATTGTTATTTATCTCCTATTATTTCAACAAATTTCATGACAATGATAAATATCAATTTTCAATATAAATGTCAATTTCTATAATTGATTGGAATAGATCAATAGAGGATAAATATATTAAAATGTAATTTAAGGCAAATAATGAATAACTTATACAGAGTATCCTATATAATTGTGATTACGATTTTTTCGGCACTTCCGATGATCTAACAAAAATTATTTTGAATAAAAATTAGTCAGTTTTCAATCGGCTACAAATTGCAATATTACAATAAAAATTTGCAAAATATTTTAGGAAGAAGTCAAGGTCACCCTAATTTTTTTTAATGGCACTACGTATTTTTTATTTCATAATATTATAACTGATCAAGACGAATTCAATGACCTGCTGTATTATGATCTTGAAATGACCTTAAAATCAGATGTGTGAGATCGATGAACGAAAACATTTTCACGAAAAATTATTTTTATTTATTTTATTAAAATTTACATGTTGTTCAGGATTACCTGGATAACATTTATTAAGATCTAGAACATTGGAGATTGTTCATCTTATTTTCATTTTTACGTAAAAATAAAATTTTAATTTATAGAAGAACAATCTCTAATTTCTTCAATTTTGATAAATGTTATCTAGGTTATGATACTCAATAACATTCAAGAGGTTTCAGCTGTCGATTGGACATCTTGGATAATGGTAATCTTGACGATATTGTAAATTTCAAGTCTTATAACTCGAAAAATACTTAATAAAAATGAATTTTATTATATCGTTTCATAAAGCCCTGACATCAACTATTAAATTCTGTAATCAAAATAGGGTGCCCCGTTTAAAAAATCTATATGATCTTGACCTAAGTTTGGCGATTCAAGTTTAAATAGAAATAATTAAGAAATAATGTAATTAATAAACCTTAATTAATAGACCTTTTTAAATTCTAAGACTTTGGTCTGAATTTTTCTGGAAAATGCTTTGTTTTCGAGATATTGTATCTTTACGGGATTTTTACTCACTGTATATAATGTATATATACAAGGAGAAAACGTATATACAGGGTATCCCATGTAACTGTGATTACGATTTTTCCGGCACTTCTGATAATCTGACAAAATTTATTTTAAATAAAAATTAGTCAATTTTCAATTGACTACAAATTACAATATTAAAAATTTGTAAAATATTTTTTTTAGGAAAATTCAAAATCATCCTAATTTTTTTAAATGGCACTACTTTTTATTTCATAATGTAGTAACTGATGTCAAGTTCACTGTTCCGTAACAATGTTTGAGTTACGCTACAAATACTACAAGTTATATTGATATTTTTTCTACGTACATACATACACATATGTAATAAATTGTGAACTACATTCGGGAATACTATAAATTCAGAAATGACTACGTTTCTCAATTTGTACAATTTGTCTACAGGTACATTTTTTTTACTGAACAATGTAATGAAAAACATGTAAAGTCGGAAACTTTGGGTAATATTAATGCTGGCGATACTATAAATTTCAAGTCTCATAATTCGAAAAACTTGATGAAAATAAACTTTATTGTAATGTTTTAAATAACTCTTGATGTCAGCTATTAAAATATGAAATAAAAAATAGTGTTCCATTAAAAAGTGATCTGATCTTGATGCCAGGGTCAAACAGATGTAATCAGTAAATAAATCTTTTTAAATCCTATGACTTTCATTTAAATTATTTTTTTCAAAAATGCTTCGTGTTAGAGATATTTCATTGATTCAGGACTCTATTCATTCTGTACATATATGCATTAGATCAAAAATTTTTATGAAATTTTCGAAGTTTCATGGCGCGAATTAAAAGTAGTTGTATTTATAGTTGTATGTATAGTGAGTGTCCCTCAATTATTAACAAAGCGATCTTGTGCTAGCGGACTAAATTGAATCGAAAAGTAATAAATAATTTTTGTTACTAGCTATTTTTCTGTAAAGTTTATAGTACTTGAATAAAAAAATATTGAAAAAAATATTTGGTTTTTAAGTAATTAACATCTTATTAACTATTACGAAAATTGCAAAGTGGTAGAGAACTCAGTTTAGTCCACTTTATCTATACAGAAGCGTTTTGTCAATAATTGTGGTATAATTTGTATATAAAATCCAAACTAATCGGAAGAACCGTATGTACAGTGTATTACTCGTGAAAAACTAAGTCGAAAATATTAGTAGCAAAATATTGAGGTATCGATAGTTTTTGAATGGCGAGCCTTTTAAACTATCGAATCACGGCGTGTAAAGTTCGCGCTATCAGGTCCGACGCACCGCGCAGGTGCTTTGATGAATGTTAACGCTAAACGATGCCGAATGAGTATTGAAGAGATTCCATGAAATCTCTAAACTACTGTATTCTTAAATTAAGCCCAATTTAATTTGATGAAGAGTAATTTCAATTCGATAAAACATAATTAAAAAATGTGTGTCTTTTAAATACACATTTAATAAGTAATAAACAAATATTAGTGCCAGGGGGACCGGCGATGTTTCCGTGGTAGTTTGTAGACTTTTCGTTGCCAGAAAGAGAATCCCGCAGAGACTCGAGTGAAGAGATTCTGTTCCACGAAGGCCCGATAACGAGCTCACTTCGTAAGGATATAAAAGGCTCGTAAACGAGTTCGCTTTGCTGATTAAATGCAAAGGCTCTTGAACAGGAGTTCGCTTTGAGAGGGTAACAAAGACAAAAAGAGCTCGCTTTATCGGGTTACATACAAAAATGTTCTGTCACCAGAATAGAGTCCTTGACGGAGTTCACTCTATCCTGAGAAGATGCTGAGGACCTCCCGCAGAGCCCTATTTCTACATATGCATGATGAATCATTCTTGCATACGGGTTGCCGCGTGATCTCGCGGCGGTCGGGACTCGCGCTGGGCGGGTGGTCGGGACTCGCGCTGGGCGGGCGTTCGGTCAACGTCAAGCGCGGCATTGTGCGAGCGACTTAGGGGTGGCGCGGATCGCGCGCGTGCCCCGGCGACTCGATTAGTGGTGTTTTAAGCCGCCACATTTACATAATTTTTATTCAGAGTCTATGATTAATTGAGGCCTCTTTTCTCTCTCTCTCTCTTTCTCTCTCTCTCTCTCTCTCTCTCTCTCTCTCTCTCTTCCCTCTTCTCCTTCTTAATAGAACAAATTTAAAGAATAAATAAAATAAAGCAAGTAAGTAGAATCGAAAAAAATCGTAATTTTTACGGTTTCAATTTTTTTTACTGGTAAAAAAAAACTGAAACCGGAACATTTATTTAATATTTTATTAAACCGGAACCAGAACCGAAAAAAATCATAAAATTTTATCAGTTCGGTTACGGTTTCGGTATTACAAACTATACAAAATTTGGGTACGATTTTGGTTTCGATTCACTAAAAAAAAAAACGGTTTTCGGTTTCGATTTTGATTCGGTTCGGGTCTCTGGCAACATGCTCTAAGATATACACTTTTATAATTTCGAAGATGTGCGAAAATTTGTTGAAAATTGGATCAATTTCAAATAAATCTTTTTATCATGGTTTCTTTTATCAGAAAGATGGGAAAAAATTATTACTACACAAAACGAAAGAAAATATTTTGATTAAAGTATTCATTATCTTGTTTAAATCAATCAATTTTTAAGAAAACAAACCCTCAAAACTAAATTACAATCCAAATAGTATTATTTGTTTGGGTAATTTAATTAATAATGATTTAATTTATTAATATTTGTTTATTATTTAAAATGTGTATTTCAAAAATATACACTTTTTGCAATTGAAATTACTTTTCGTATTAAATTGGGCGCAATTTAAGAACACAGCAGTACACGTTGATAGAGATTTTACGGAATTTTCAATACTTATTCAGCATCGTGACGTTTAGCGATATTCGTTAAAGCATTCGCGCGACTGGCCGCTAGACTGTGGTGCGTTTGACGGCGCAATCTTCATACGCCATGGTTAGACGGTTTCAAAGACTCATCATTCAAAAACTATTGAGATATCTCAACATTTTGCTATTAACATTTTCGACTCGAATTTTTCATTAAGAATACATATATGCTGACTCCTTCAATTGGTTTGAACTACTTATATGTACAGGGTGTCCCATTTTAATGTCCCACCCCAAATAACTTTTATTTTTGATTTAAAAAAAAATGTTTCAGGACAAAAGTTGTATGGCTTTGAGAGAAACATATGATGGCATTAGTTTGATCTTGAATAGTTGCTTGAAGGTCACATGAAAGTTATCTTTAATTTCTTAAATGGAATTAAAAAATATCTGTGAGACATCTTAATTCTATTTTTCAGATAAGTTATTTCTAGATATCTGAAACATATCTTAAACTATTGCATAAGACATTTTTTTAAGTCCCTAAAAGATGTCTTTTCGTAAAAAAAAGATATTGCAGGACGGTGAGATATCTTTTAGAAATCGAAAAGATCATCTTTTTGTCTATCTGGAAGGAATAGTTTTTGGTCTTGATTTTGACATGTTGTCAATGTCATAAAAACAACATTTAAGAGATTTTAATTAGCGGACACTTTGGATAATCCTTATATTGGTGGGACTGTAAAGCTTCATAATTTGGAAAATACTTAATAAAAAATAACTTTATTGTAATATTTTAATAAGGTTTATTGTAATATTTTAATAAGGTCTTGAAGTCAGCTCTAATGTATAATTAAAAAATGAGGGTTTCAATTATTGTATAAAACATTTTCAACCTTGACCTGATCTTAAAGATATCTTTTCAAGATCACTGTTTTCTTTTCCTCTACGAACAAAGTAATTTTTATCTGAAACATTTTCGTGGACTATCGAAAATGTTCAATGCCTAATTGCTATGAATTTTGAATTACTTCAAATGAATGCCCTTAAATTTTTTACCAACAGTAAAGTTTAATACCAAAAATGTTGACACAGTTATTATATAGTTAGGAATGGAGTTTTGTAAATGTTGTCTCCGTGTTAAAGAACGCACGACTTTCTACATGAAGGGGATTTACTCTACCTCCCCCCCTCCCCTACTAAGAGGCATCCGGTTTTTCAAGCGAGTTTCACTCTATCTTTCTTTCTGTCAAGAGACATCTTCTTCTTCTTCTTCTTCTTTAATTATGATTCTTGCCTCCTCTTAATGCGGAAGTCAATACGTATAAAAATGCATATATGTGTATGCAATAAGTAAAATGGACAAAAAGTGCGGATGAGAGAGGTTGCAGGCGCGTGCGAGATAGAGGCAAATAGAGTGTCTCCAAAAACTCGGATCATAGCAATGACCGAGAGCGCGCAATTATGCAGAAAAGTGATACAGCCGCTAAGGATAAAGGGGGGGGGGGGAGAGGTACTGGAGGTATCCGTGCATTTGCGTGTTAATTGTGCGCAAACATGTGTCATTAAACGAAAGTTAAACGAAAGAACTGCAAATTGGATGTTTTTTTATTAAAATCATATAAGAAACGACTATGAAGAAAGCTGGTGAAGTTCCGAAGAATTTGCACGTGGTCGAGGTCGAAATTAATAAGACCAATCAGGGCAATATTCGGTCTAGGCCGAGGCTGAAGGAAGATTTAAGATCGAGGTGAGGACAGCGCGAAGTTCATTTATTTCAAACGGAGAGTTTAGTCATGAGTATGGGCTTCCATTTGCGAAAGGTCGCAGAAAGAAAGAAAGCAAAAAGGGGAACAGACACAAAGGGGAACATCTTGTCAATAGTTTCAAGAAGAAGATAGATAGATTATCGCAAAATTTGTTATCTTGATTTTTAATGTTGGAGAGTATGGAACCATTTGAGCATATGCCATAACGGTCGGTATACCATAAAAATAGACAAAACTTCCGCCAAACAGCACGCTTAGCTCTCTTAAAAACTTTGCCTCTGATGCACATTCATGCATCGCTCTTATAGAGTTCTCATAATTCTCAAAGGTGAGGGTTGAACAGTACTCTTTATGAAATTCCAAACGTCGATGAATCGCCTGGGTATATTCAGAACCAGGGAATGGGAGAGTGTTTGAGGGGTTTATCGCGAGAGCTATCATCATTATCTGGCACGTGGAAGCGAGAGGCAGAAGAAGAGTATTTAAAAAAAATGTCTAGGTCACTAGAGTAGAATTGGTTATATTGAGAAATGGGATCGTAGAGAGAGATACTCATAATAAAATCAACAATATAGGGAGTAGCATTGGAAATCTCGATTTGGATCCAATGAGGTTTGGTGAATTTAAGCTTTTTAGAAAAAAAAAGTGGTGTACTTTACATGGCAATTAATTCGAACAAAAATAGGATAATGGTCGTTGTGTATCATGGATTTTCAAGCACGTCACATTTACAGAGCATCGCAAGAGATGAGGAAACAATCGCCAGATCGATAAGGGTAGGGGATTTAATGGGATGAGGAAAAGTGGGTGAAGTGGGATTGAGTATGACACAATTGTTGATCGCTTTCTTGATGATATGTCCCACCGAATTCGGCTGAATAGCGCCCCAGAGAGAGTGATTGAAATCGCCCATTAAATCTGATTGTGAGGGCGATAAGATTATTAAGACTCGCTTGGCAAGTTAGCAAATTGGAGTGGCGATACGCGCCCACAATGTTGAAAGCAAATGCAAATTTAGTTAGCGTTGTATAAACTTAAATTCGCTGTTTTTTAGTCAGAAAAACACATTTTTTTTTAGGAAGCAAAAACAAATTTATTCAAAGTACTTGTCCTCGCTAACTATACATTTTTCCTATCTTTCGGGCAATTTGTGTATACCACGCCAAAAAAATTCCTCATCTTTCGAGGCAAACCATTCATCAAGCCATTTTTGGACGTCTTCGTAAGAATCGAAGTGCCGCTCAGCGAGCGCGTGGCCCATCGACGAAAACAGATTATAGTCAGAAAGTGCCAGATCTGGTGAGTAAGCGGGATGGGGTAGCACTTCCCAGTTGAGTGTCTCCAAGTAGTTTTGGACCATTGTTGACGTGCGATGGTGCATGTCGTGGAGGAAAATCAGCTTGTCATGTCTTTTCCGATAATGTGGCCTTTTTTCACGCAGAGTGCAATTTGGTCAGTTGTTAGCGGTGAGCATTAACAGTTTCACTAGGTTTTAACAGCTCGTAGTGGATGACACCCTCCTGATCCCACCAAACGCACAGCATCGTCTTCCGTCCGAAGCGATTTGGTCTTGAGGAAGATGTTGATGATTTGGCGGGATCAACCCAAGATTTCTTGCGTTTAGGATTCTGAAAATAGACTTTTCATCGCCTCACAATCCGATGCAGGAACAACTTTCTTTTTTGTCTGACAAGCAGAATTTGACATGTGTTTTGGCGTCGCTCCATCTGCCTATCGTTCAGTTCATGCGGCACCCATTTTTCGATCTTTTGATCCTTCCCCATGGCATGTAGCCGCATGGAAATGGCTGCTTGAGAAACACCCAATTGCTCGGCAAGCATTTTTTGCGATTGGGTATTGTCCTCGTTCAAAAGAACCTGCAATTGACAGTCCTCAACCTTCCTGGGCCGATTTTCACGCTTCTTGTCACTCAGATCAAAATTGTCGTCATTGAATCGGCGAAACCAATCTCTGCACATTGTTTCCGATAAAACATTGTCGCCATAGGCCTCCACAAGCGATGCGATTCGGCAGCCGATTTCTTCAAATTGAAAAGCAAAGCTTCCCGCATATGCTTTTTTTTTTAGCAAAAAACTAGACATGATTACGAAAGAAAAAATGTATGTTGTTGTATGAAATTGCTAATGATGTGCACTGGTTAATGTTGACAGATGTCAAACACATAAAAAAAAGTGTGTTGTGTGTCCTAACTTTGTACGCTCACTAATGCCACCTATGAGCAAATAGCGGATTTAAGCTTATACATCCTATTAACAGCTTCAATAGAGGCATCAAATTTATGTGAGAGATCGATAATAGAATATATAATGAGATTTTTAATTAAGATAGCTTCGAATCGCGAGGGAGGTGCTTATTCATCGACACAATCGAAACCCTTTATACGAAAGTCGCGAGTAGAAGTGAAACAAGTTTTGCTAAGTATGATAACTTTATACGATTCCGCTAATCTCTCAATATCACCTTTACTACGACCGCCATGACAGTTCCAATAGATAATACGTAGTCTTCTAAGAGCGGTAATATTAGTTGAAACTGTGTTCGCCATTTTGATTCAAATTAATTGAGATCATGTAGTGCGTCGCGAAGAGTATGTAAACCGATTTCCATTTGTATGGCTTTTAACGACGGCGGAATGGTACCCGATAAGTGGTCAATGAGAGAAGTTAGCTATAAGAAAGGAGGTTTCATTGGGCTGAGGGTCAACTAAATGCAATTAATAAGAGGGAAAGAAGAAGAGAAAGGATATGTCAATGGGATTCGGAGCTTGAAAGAATATGGGAATGAAGAAGATTGTAAGGATGGGGAGGGAAGTGGAAGTAGAAGAAGGGGGGATACTGGAGAGAAGTGGGAAAATTATCTGCGGCGATAAATCGGGAGTTATGTAAAAAGTATGGAGCGAAATTCTTTAGATAGAATGGGAGTTGGCTTCGCATTTGAGGTAAAGAGTAGTGAATGTCCCGAAGTTCATTCCAAGAATGAGAGGAGGCCTGAGTATAGTTCGTAGAGTTCGTTGATAAAGTACAGCATTGTTGCCTTTGTAATTGTTTTTGTTAAGGTTAACCTTAGGGGTAGATTGGATAATAGCCACGTAGAAACGGCAGGAAAAGAGAGAGAGAGATTATCAGGTAAAAAATAGCGTGTAGAGATTATTGTTAAAAAAGAATGGATATGTATGGATTTCAGCTTTTGGAATCAATATGTATATGCGGGGAAAGGAGAGAGATATGATAAGGATGAGAAATCATTGAAAGATGAGGATTTGCGAGGTGAACAGAATAAACCAGCCTAATTCCCAGCCGGGATTCCAAGTAAGAAGTATTCTCAATCGCTGCCATAGGATAAATTTGTTTTTATTTAATATACAGAGGACAAGACGGGGAAAAAAAAAGATGTTCTTGCTTACAATTAAGAGGATGGGTGGAATAAAGGCACAATTCTACTTAAGCCTTTTTTTCGGCAATTAGCTTTTTCATATAGTAATAATTGTCATAATAGAGAAGTATTATAACATGTAACTTCTTAAAGACATTATATAAATTCATTTGATATTATATGTGTAATAATGTGTGTAATAAAAAAGTAACAAGTTATTTTAATTTTTATTAATATCAAGATTTTGTACAATAATTAGGCCTTTATTCCATTCCTTCAATTGCAGTAGATTAGTGGTACATTAGCATCAGGGGAATGAAAAATTCCCCTTGGGAATTCGTGTCGTTCACCACCAATCTGCACTGATGCGCCATATCTTAGACAAGTAAAACTCTCTAGACAAGTAAAACAAAGACAAACTCGCGAAATGTAAGGGAGCACTGGAAATCGAACAAGAATGAGACCGAGTACGGTAGATTTTCCCGGTGAATTTGATTAGGATAGTGCGTAATGGTACAAACCTGATCTTCCTCCTTCATTCTTCGGTTTAGTCTCTTAATGAATGATTTTGTACGGCGGTACTCAAAGTTTACTTTAATCCTTTTATCGGAAATATCCAGCAAAACATTCTTGATTAAATCAGTTCTCATAACGTGAAACGCAGGGATAAGTGCAGTAAAGTTATTCTCTTTCAAAATGTGATGGTTAATAATCGCATTGGTGGCTTCTGCTTTCTTGAAGAGCGCAGAGACAATGCGTCGCTCGTGACTTAAATGATTTCGTGCTTGTAGATTTTATGTAAGACACGACTAATGTTCAATGCACTAAGTCAGTGCTCGGCATTAGATGCACATTTCGGTCCGATTCCGGCGCGCGATCTCCACTACCGCTCGAGACTCAGCGGCCGAGTCTTCGGGCGCTCACGTGACGCTCTGACTCAGGAATGTCTCTGTAGTTTAATGTGCGGAGGTCATACCTTATGTTATTAAAGAATATTTTTCTTGCAAAATAATAATTTATATTTTTTTTAAATCAAATACTAAATTTTCTAAAACATTTTGTCATAATAATTCTTGCCTACCAGAAACCATTCAATAATTGTTATAAATTTACATCGAGAAGTTTTATAACAGACTTGCGAAGATTGAAGTCAGGAAATACATAAATCTAAAAATTCTGTGTTTTCCATACGAAGTCTTATAAAGTCTCAAGTAACAAGGATTTTATATCGCACTGACTTTCTTCTTTGTGTGTGTGTGTGTGTGTGTGTGTGTGTGTGTGTATGTGTCCCCACAATATAGGGGGATAAATAAATTAAGCAATTTCGTCAAAGTTACCATTAATGTCATACACGAATATGATTTATAAAATACAATGCGGTGATTGTGACGCATCTTATGTGGGTCAGATCGGTAGAACCCTAAAAAAGTGAATTAGGGAACATAAAAATCATATTAATTGGAACACAAACCAAAGTTTCAGTAATCACATAGCATAGACTAAAATATTTTCATGAATTCGATTGGAATAATATCAAAATTTTAGACGAAAAAAATTTTAAACAAGCGGCTTATTTCTGAAATGATTTTTATACGTAAATAAAAAAAAATAGCTTAAATATGCAAACGAACACGGAACTTTTAAAACTCGGCTTATTCCGATATGCTCAACAAAAATTAATGTTTTCCTGTCTTCAATATATTTTATTCTTGCCTTTGCGATATTTTTGTAACAGACATTGTCAGATGACTTGTAACATGCAAACAAACAACATTTCTAACAATACACCCGACATCATCATGTAAGTTTTTATCTTGTATTTTATTTTGACATAATATCTGTTCATATAATAAACCTGGAAGCTTAATGTTGTGAAGTCGTACAACATGCTGTACGCGGTTTTGATTCTGCACTTTAAATATATAATCTTTGCGCACTCGTACTAAGTGTAACATCTGGCATAAATTATTGCGATTATTTTATTTTACATTGATAAGGATCTCAAGCGGAAATCGAAACGTCTATAAAGTTATTATCGATCAATCGAATAAAGTAATGATACATCAAAATTTTGTGGCTTGGCTCTTTAAAGTATTTTCATGTAATTGATTTAATTCATTCAGATGATATATAACTTTACTTAAACATTTTTAATATTAAACTTTATCGATGAAAATCCATTTAAAGGCATTCATTTGATGTCATTTGGAATATTTCTGCCAAAATTCATGGTAATCATGAGATGTTTATCCGGAAGTTTACCCAAAGTATCCCAAAGTATATAGTAATCAATATACATATAAAGTACCTCATAATTAATATACATATAAAGCGTCCCAAAATAATCAATATACTTATAAAGTTCCCCAAAGTAATCCTTATATATATAAAGTCTTCAAAGTAATCACTGTATACTCTTGTATAGAGATTCCATTATTATCTATCATATATTGAATGTATACGAAATATACGATTCAATAGTCAATTGCACTGCTTAATGATCGTGTATTATGTCTTTGAATCGATCTGCATTTATATATATATGTATATATATA
>NW_017259347.1:35209-52348 GCF_001594045.1 Atta colombica
ATCATTTTGTAATTTTTGCAATACTTAGTAGGATATTAATTATTAAAAATCACCAAATATATTAACTTTCAATAATTAACTTAAAAAAAAACAGCAAGAGAGAAAAGATTGTTTATTTTTTTCTCATAAAGCTTTAAAAATTTTTTCAGAATTTTTTATCAACTCTTTTTTATTACATTTCTTTATATTGGCAACTATTTTTACTAACATGAGTAAATGTGGTACTAAAAAAATTCTGAAAAAATCCTCAGAATTTTATGAGAAGAAAACAAACAATTTTTATTTCTTACTGTTTTTCTGTAAAATTGATAGTACTGGAATACAAAATTATTGAAAATCAATATTCAGCAATTTTTAGTAATCAATATCTTGTTAACTATTGTGAAAATTGCAAAATGGTAGAGCATTTTTCGCAGTTTAATCCGCTCTATTTACACAAAAATTGACCAAAACTTACGGGATCCTGTATATAATTAGTTTAATATTCTTATTTAATCTGAATGACATATTCTATTGTAGCAACGTTCTATTATAGCAGTAAGAAAATAAAAGTGTTATATTCATATGAGCAAAAAACAGAATAAATCCTGACAGGAAAGTTTCTATACCAAAGTAAAAACGCCAAAACTATTCTTAAATACGCCAAAAACTATTCCTAAATACGTTTGGAATCCGGATATAGTTTGATCCGAATGTAGAATTCTACTTCTACACCAAAGTAATCCGATTCATGCCATGTATTTCTGTGCCAAACAACGCTAAACTACGGCAAACTGCGCCAGAAAATACGCCCCTAATTAGCCCGAAAGTATGCTTAACTACAAAAATCTGCGTCTAAGTATGCGAATGAACCATGAAAGTAGTTTGGTGTAGAAGTCTACTCCTATGTCTTTACGCCTTCTTACACGAAATTATACTCTAAGCATAGTTTTGGATATATGTGCATTGTTTAAAGTAACATGATGGTATTTCAGTTGGCATGAATTCAAATGCTATTACGTTGCTGTCATGATGAAATTAGAATTCTTTCCGTAGCATAGGTACTTTAATATTAAAGCTCAACTTTGAGCTCACTTCACATGCGAAATGCTGCGCTCCTTATATACTTTCCCAAGTAATTCTTATTTCGAGCTCATGCATTTCCGCCGTGATCCTCTGTCGGCGGAGATGCATAATGCTCATAGATGAGTAAAAGTAATTCATAAAATGGCTTACAAACGGAAAAATTCAAAGATTATATAGAAGTATTGTACTTTGGCATAATTTGGCATAGAAATACATACCTCAGGATTTTTTCATGCAACCGTAGCTTGGCTAAATAGGCATAGTTATTTCCGTGCGCAACTATTCGATTGTAGAATGTAATTCTGCGTAAAATGGCATACTTTCTCCGAACTTACGAAAAAATGAAAACCAGTTTAGAGGAGTCGACGTAGAAATGCATAATTCATGTAATGATCATTAGCGCGTATTTTGGCGTATTTTTTATGCCTAATTAAGTCTAAATATGCCATTTTATATTTTTCAAGTAAAAACGTGTAATTTACCATTGTTATTTCTGTACCCAACTATTAGACTATAGAGTGTAATTCCGCGTAAAAAAACGTAAAATGGCATACTTTCTCCAAATACTATAAAAGAATAAAAATTAGTTTGGAGTAGTTCGGCATAGGAACGTGTAGTTCAGGAAGTAATGATTATTAGCGCGTACTTTGGCGTTTCTAATTAAAGGTCCAAATACGCCATTTTACATTTTTCGCATATGTAGCTTGGCGTTATTTCTATGTTTAACAACGCGATTCTACGCCACAGTCACAGAAATAGAAAGGCGTACTTTTCGGCGTATTTTGATATAGAAATTTTTCCGCTAGGGAAGAATATGTCACATATTAAAACATTCTAAAAGTAATACACTATAAATCATGATATTTGAAACGTATCCATTATTTATGCAAATAATAGATTTTGTACAGACGAGATTGACTTTCACTATTCATGCTACATCATGTCAGTTTGCAAATATGAGATAGAATCATAAGACATAATTAATTTTCAAGAATATGTGAAGAAATCATGTAACTAAAAATTCTTGATGCAATGAATTTAATCTGTAAATTGAGCTTGTATTTATATTTAGTAATTTGTGTATTTCAGGGTAAACATTACAAAGATACACAGTAGTACACAAAAATACTTGATCCGTATGTATGCTAAATGTTTTTATGTACCATACATATAGTAATACAAGCACGCAGCAGCAAATTGTGGCTTGATAAAATTAACTGAAATATGATGAGAGCACTTTAATAATAATGCATGGCAAGAACGATAAGCCTTCTAGATACAAATTCTAGGAATGTTAAGTGCAGAGGAATAAAAAAAGGGAGAGCTGATGATGTGACATGATATGATTCCTCTGCGTACCTGGTTGGGCCTCCTCACCTGCGTCAGAGCCTCCATCCTCTGCTTTAATTGCTCTTCCATTTCTGGTAACTTAGCATATTGAGCTAATTTTTGTTCCGCGAGTTCTAGTTTTTCTTGTATAGCAGCAATTTTTTCCTCTTGGAGCTTCAGTAAATTAAACATAAGAGAGAAAGTGAGTGTTAGAATTAAGAAAAAGAGAAAATAAGAATTAATCTGTAATTTACCTTTAATTGAGCTTTCTTATGCTGCAACTCCTGCTCCAGTTTCTCATTGAGATCATGAAGACTAGTAGATTCTCGTTGAGCATTGAGGTATCGTTTTTCTAAAGTTGCTATTCGTTCTTCTTGGTCCTCTTTTTGTGCCGCATTCTCTCGTAAATCTCTTTGCAATTTAAGACTTGCCTCTTGTGCCTTCAAAAGATCTTTTTGTGTTTTGGATAGTGTTTCCTCTAACTCGGCGACGCGTCCGCTTAGTTCCGCTACTCGTCGTTGCCACGTATTTAATTCTGAACTCTAAAATAATATTTACAACATGTATTTAAGTAAGCTGAATTAATTGTAAAATTAAAAGAAATAAAAAAGGACTATGACCAAGCAAAATCGTTGATGATTAATTAATAAACGATAACGTCGATTTCATCGCTTCAAACTTTTTATTTGTTAATAAACTCCTTTAATATCAACTTTTTACAAGACACTTTAAACTCATAGTATCTCCGTATGCTATTTCTCCCGTAGCAAACCGTGCTGAGATCTCATTTGGTTATCTACCTATTTCTATCTAAGAACATGTAATATAAAAACAGTTTTGAAAATCGTAATAGTATCACCGGGCATTTATGTAATATTTTTACGGAACTGAGCATGTATATATGTATTTCTTCATCTACGTCTTATTTATACATTTCAATTCTTATTCGCTAGTATATTACTATAGTACTGTACGAGGGTCGTTTGATAAATTTGGTAAAAAAGCAAGTAAAACACATTTTTTTGGAAAAAATCTGCTTTATTTCTTAACATAGTCTCCATCAAGGACTATATACTGAGTCCAACGAGTTTTCAATTTTTTAATACCGTCGGAAAAATAGGCTGTCTCAAAGTCTGCAAAATACTCATTGACGGCGACAATGATTTCCTCATTTGACGAGAATTTCTTCCTACCGAGCCAAGTTTTTAAGTTTGGGAATAGAAAGAAGTCACACGAGGCCAAATCCGGAGAATAGGGTGGATGAGGAATCAATTCATAGCCCAATTCATGTAGTTTTGCCATTGCAACGGTCGACTTGTGGGACGGCGCATTGTCTTGATGGAAGAGCACTTTTTTGCGCGCCAATCTTGGCCGTTTTTTTTTCAGCTCTTATTTTAAACGGTCCAATAACGTTGCATAAGATTCTTCTGTTATTATCTTACCCTTCTGCAAGTAGTCAATTAGGATAATTCCTTGAGAATCCCAAAAAACAGTGGCCATCATCTTTCCAGCCGACAAAACAGTCTTCGCCTTTTTCAATGCACTTTCACCAGACATTATCCACTGCTTTGACTGCTGCTTCGTCTCAGGAGTGTAATGATGGATCCAAGTTTCGTTCACAGTCACGAATCGACGCCAAAAGTCCTGCGGATTGCGCTTAAACATCACCAAACACTGCATTGAAACGTCCTTTCGCATGCGTTTTTGATCGAGAGTAAACAATCGCGGCACCCAACTCTTTACATGCAATTTTTCGTGCAGGATGTTATGCACTCTCTCCGTAGAAATGCCTACAGCCTCAGCAATCTCACGCACCTTCATTCGACGATTTTTCATAATCATATCATGGATTTTTTCCACGATATCCAATGTGGTAATCTCAACAGATCATCCGGAGCGTGCTTCGTCTTCAGTGCAGGTTCGACCACGTTTAAATTCGTTTATCCAAAAATAATCTTCAATGCAGAAGCAGAGTTCCCATGAACTTCGTTTAACTCGGCTTTGATCTGTGCTGCTGTCCACTTCTTTAAATAAAAGTGTTTTATTACTGCACGAAATTCGTTTTTTTCCATTTTTGCGGAAACTGCTAAACCACTCGCTTCAAATGACTATCAAACATGAACTACGCGTCCTTTCTGGCTGAAATTTGGCCTGAAGGGGTTCGAAGAGTGGATCTTTCGAGATGTCGCGTCATCAAATGAATTGTAGCGCCATCTCATGGAAATTTACCAAACTTATTAAACGACTCTCGTACGGTGCTGCTATATTGTGACGTTAGAAAAGTTTTTGTGGTTTTCTTTTATTAGCACTCTATTAGTACTGTAACGTTGACAATTATCCAAAAAATTATGAAGAACTTGAAGAAACAGATTTTGACATAGAAAATGATTTAAATGTTAAATGTGTCTGACATCTCTGAAGATAATGAAGACCACACGCACGCACGCACGCATGCATATATGGTGTATATATATATACATATTAGGTGTATAACTTTGCTTCCGCCGTTTTCCTATAGATGGCTTTAGCGGTAAGTGGTGGTCGAAATAAATAGATCATAGACGTCATACAATAAACTTGGGTATCTGTTAACATAACCTCATAGAAACATTAGTCGATTTGTGTCTGCATCATAAAATTATTCTCGATTGAAAATGTCAGTTTACGAGCCAAATTCTCGTCATTTGCGGGAGGTTTTAATTTTTTGCTTCAATATGAAGAAATCTGGCTGAGGCTCATCGAATGCTCTCAAATACTTATGATGAGGCCGCTATTAGTGAAAGAAGACGTGTCGTGAGTGGTTTCAAGAACGGTGATTTTGACATCCAAGGTCATGCTCTGTATTTGGTGGGACCAGCTCGGCGTAGTGTATTATGAACTGTTAAAACTGACTGAAACAATCACAGGCGATCGGTATCGCAATTGATGCGTTTGAGCCGAGCATTGAAAGACAAACGGCCGCAATACAAGACACGATAAAGTGATTTTGCAGCATGACAATGCTCGATCCCATGTTGCGAAAGTGGTCAAGATATACTTGGAAACGTTGAAATGGGAAGTCCTACCCCACCCGCCGTATTCTCCAGACGTTGCTCCCTCTGACTATCACTTGTTTCGATCAATGGCACACGGCCTGGCTGACCAGCACTTCCGGTCTTATGAAGAAGTAAAAAATTGGATCGATTCGTGGCTCAAAAGATGACCAGTTTTTTCGACACGGGATTCGTACGCTACCCGAAAGATGGGAGAAAGTAGTGGCCAGCGATGGACAATACTTTGAATCATAAATGTATAACCTGTTTTTTACAATAAAGCCTCGAATTTCGGAAAAAAACGGCGGAAGCAAAATTGTACACCTAATAATATATATATATATACATACACTGAAAGAAAAATGTCTGATATTTCTATGTCTGATATTCTAACTATAATTACATATTACTATAATTATGATTATTACTGCTATAATATTAATAATAATAATCATATATACAGTTTTAGCAACAAATGTATACTCTTATGTATGTATTTTCTTTCCAACAATTGATTCATATATCTCATTATTTTTTTCATAAAAGTATTAAGGAACGATTACAAAAAAGTTAATAGTTTACGAGTTATTTAACATTCTAAGGCAATATATATCAAAATAAAGTATAAAATATTTCATAAACTATTGTTTTTTTTTCATTATTTTAATACTTTTATGCAAAATAATTGGAGGAATCATATTATATAAAAAAATTATACAATTCCATTTAAAAAATGGAGATCTTCATACCTTTTTGATGCCTCCACTTAAAAAAAAGATAACCAAAATATGTCTCCTTTGAAACCGTTTTATGGTTTCATCTGAAAACATTTTTTTCTATTCTAAAAACTAAGCGAGATATTTTAGATGGTCGAGTTAAGTAGAATAGCCTGTATATTGTTATTAATATTATAGTAGTAATATTCGTAATTATTGTCTCTGCGTAATATCAGCTAGTATAAGTAGAAAAATTCAGTCATTCGAATATCGCGCGTGGCTGCGTACCAATTTCTCTATCGCGCTTGCGTGGCGCTATACAGGACGGAATCCATAAACGTTGCTCAAGATTCGAGATCTTAAGCTAATGTTTGAGATGTCATGAACCAATCAAAGAGCCGTATTAGCATTACATCTCAATTTTTATTAGCTTAAAATCATCTCGAATCTTGAGCAACATGTCTATGGATTTCGCCCTTAGACCAGCATGCTTATATAACCGCAAGGCGCACTGGTTGTTAGTGTCTGCCATTGTTCGACTGCATGTGGACCGGTGCATAGTCGAATTAGAAAGGTAATTCCAACGAATGCGCAGTTAAAAGTAGTAGGGGGATCTGTCAGCCAATCAAGTTTTGAACTTATTTCACATAATTCGTTCACGTTGCAAAAAAAGTACAATTTTTGATTGGGGGTCCTCCACCATTATGCGCAATGGATCATCTTTCTAATTCCACCATAGACTAATGCTGATCATTGTACATTATGAGTTATTATAAATATATGTTATAAGGAGAAGTATATTCCTGCATAAACTGCCTCACTCATTTTTACGCTAACGAAACTATATCGTGCGTGGCCATATAGCGAAAGGCATAGGTCTCTGACAAAAAGAAAATAGCGCTTCACTTAGCACAAGGCACAAACCTTCCATTAATAATTATAGTAATATATAATTTATAAGTATCAGACATAAAGTTACAAGTATCAGACATAAAGTTACAAGTATCAGACATTTTTCTCTCAGTACACATACATATAATACGTACAAACACATATACGTGCGTACATAGTATACATACTGTGCACATTTTTCATAAAAAACATAAATTTAGCGGAAACATGACAGTGATTTGTCAGACGGACGACATTACCGTTGATGTAATTTTTTTCAACATTACTGTTCAAAGGTTACATAAATAACATATTAATAACAATTATGCAATATATTACAAACATTAATTTTATACGTTAGTAATAGATTGCATAACTGTTTAATGCGACCCTAATCGAGTCACTTTCAATGTAAATACAAGACAAATTATATTGTAATAGTTAAGTAAAGTTATAAGTTTTACGTAATAAGACTGTGTTTGATGTTGTAACAGTTGTAAATACTAGTAACAATTAATTCATTTTACTATTATATTCGCTCGCAATTGTATGAGATGTTATTAGAATCGCCAACTATTTGATCGACAGTTGAATTTATATGCGTTGAATTTATAAGACAAAATGAGTTTAATGATCAACTGAATAAATTTCATAAACATTATAACTGTACAATTCCTGATAAAAATTTTCGCAATGGTTAACGAGATATTAATTATTAAAAATTGCCGAATATTGGTAATTTTTTATTCAAATACTATTAACTTTACAGGAAAACAGTAAGAGACAAAAATTTTTTTTTATAGAGTTTTAAAAATTTTTTCAAAATTTTTGATCAATTTTTTAATAATTGAGTTTTCTTATATTAATTATTTTTAGCAACATGAGAAAATACGGTATTAAAAAATTCTGAAAAAATTCTTAGAACTTTATGAGAAAAAAATAAGCAATTTTTGGCCCTTGCTGTTTTTCTATAAAGTTGATGGAATTTGAGTAAAAAATTATTGAACACCAATATTCGGCAATTTTTAATAATTAATATCTTGTTAATCAAAAATTGCAAAAAGCGAAAATTGCAAAAAGAACTTTTTGACTCACAAGGGAAACACCAAGTGATGGAATCAAGATTTTGATGCGCTTTATACAGGCTGTTGTTGAGCGAAAAAAAAATATATGTTCGGTCGTTTCAGTTATTGGCCCATAGTTTTGAAGAAATCAATTTTTCAGATAATTATTGTAATAATTTGAAAAATGTACTGTACAAATGTATATATCAATATTTTTTAAAATTTTATTTAATAAAAAGTTATTAATTTTAATTATTTTTTGGTTGTAATGAAATTTTATGAAATTTATGTATTAGTATTATAAATAGTATTATAAAAAATATTATAAAAAATAGTATTATAAAAAAGTATTATAAAAAAAAGTATAAATAATTATGGAATATTTATTATTATCGTTATTGTCGTCGTTGTTGTTCAATTGCGAAAAATTGCCGAATATTGGTATTCAATAATTTTTTACTCAAATACCATCAACTTTACAGGAAAACAGTAAGAGACAAATTGTTATTCACATGAAGGCATAAATAAGATTGTAATGAAAACTGTTATGGTTTTTGATGAAATTAAAAATTGGAAATTATTGTTAGGAACATGTAAGTCATATGATTGTAATCTTCTTTTGATTTACATTAATTGATTTATTAATAATAGAAAACTGTTTGTACTGTATTTTGTAGACGTACATTGTAGACGTACGGGATATAAATCATAAAAACGAGAAAAATATAAATATTTACTATATGTATTATGAACATCTTACGAATAAATTTTTGTTATAAACACAATAACTTTTTCTAATATCTGGCGGAAAGCAGATTTGATTGACATTATAGAAACATCAAATACAATAAAGAAAGCAATTATATCTGGGATAAATTGATTTAATAAAAGAATATATAATGTATTATTTGTAATCCAAAATTTGATCGATCTCGACTTTCTTTATCGTATTTGATGTATTCACATATACGGCTTAAAATTCTTAATATGATTATAGAAATAGCTTCTTTCAGGAATTAATTTTGACGAGTACCCAATTTTTCATTCTAAAATGAAATTCATTCTAAAATTTATTCGTAAGAATGTTCACAATAAATATTTATATTCTTTTTATTTTTATGATTTATATCATAAAAATGACGCATAATGTACGTTGACGCATAATGTACGTCTACAAAAAACAATTAGTTTTCTATTATTATTAATAAATAGATTAAGAAGACAAATATATGACTTACTTGTTCCTAATCATAATTTCCAATTTTTAATTTCATCAGAAACTGTAACAGTTTTCATTACAATCTTATTTATACATTCGCATGTGAATAACAACAACGATAACGATGATAATAATAAATATTCCATAAATGAGTTTAATTATAATATGTAATTTCATGAAATTTCATTACAATAAAAAAATAATTAAAACTATAATTTAATAACATTAAATTAAAATGAAATTTATAAAGATATTGATATTTTGATTTATACAGTACGTTTTTCAAACTACAATAATTATTTAAAAAATCGGTTTCTTCGAAACTGTGGGCCAATGGCTGAAACGGCCGGACATGTTTTGCTCAAAAACAGCCTGCAAAAAAATATCATAAAAATCTCCGATCCCTGGTGTTCCTCTTGTCAGTTTAGTCCGCTTTATCCAGAAAAAACGCTTGGCAAAAATCTCGCAATATATGGAATTGAAAATGAAGTATCATTCGAAATTTATTTGATATTTGACATAAATGTCTATCAGATTCAATATAAAATACACGATAGAAACTTTATTAATTCCAATGAGTGATTCACATATTTGTTATTTACGTGACATTGATGATATAACATTTCGCAGAACTTATTTGATATTTTATATGATCATCTTCAGATTCAATGTAAAACATGATAGAAAGTTTATCAGTTTCGAGAAGTGGAGTTCCGAAAGGTTGAACCTTCGATTTTATTATCGATTGGTATATTACTTTTGGTGTGCTGATTATAAATATGATCATGAAAATTACCAACAAGGTCATTTATCGCGCTTAAGCGTCATTACATGATGGAAGGGATAACATGATGTGTGCAATTGGATAGTATCTCTTTCTAAATCTCTGCCTTCTCTGTCTATGGACTGTTCATAGTGCAGAAGACTACCATCTGAAACGCGAAACATGGGGCGGTATTCATAGTCCATTTTTATTTTAAAATCTTAAATAATGTCTTAATGCTAATACAGTCCTCGGATTGACATCTTATGACATCTTAAGATTGTACTTAAGACAGTATTAACTGTAAGAATCGATTATGAACTGGTTTCGCATCATGAAATTGGTATTGAATCTTTTCTCGGCCTAGACGTGCCTAGCGACAGCGAATGCGCCTCACTGTTGGGCAATTCTATCCTGTCGCGTATTTGGTGGTGGGCTGGATGAATTTAGCTATTTTCATTAAACAAGGATAAACAATGCTCATGAGCAATGCGAGCGATAAGTGGAAGGCAGTCATAGTTGCAAATACATTGCATTGCAACATTGTTGTGACATTACAGCGATCTTGCTAAAGGCGAACACTTTTATGATATGACATTTTCATGTTATGACATTGCATTGATATTATATATTACACAATCTATTTGCAATATTACAACATTGCAATGAGATATATCTGTAATCATTTTACAATCTTTTTGTGCTTTTGTATGAGGTTACTTTAGAAAAATTTATTTAAAATAAAAAAAAAAAAGATTATAATGACATATGTAACGAGTATGTAACTACGTCGATATGACGTATTACAAAATTGCGTTTATAGCGCATTAAAATGCAATTAATGTTAATGCTAGCTGGTGAAATATTTTACTTTACTTTGCTGATAAAAATGTATGTTAAGGATTTATCCACACAAATTTGCATAGCCGTACAAAGAAAATTATTCAATCACATTTCTTTTATAAAATCGCACATAAAATATGATTGTATAGTTTTCTTTATGCATACGTTTATGCGGCTATGCAAATTCGGATATTCTGTAATCAAAGACTCGGACCGAAAGATTTTTTCGGTTCCGATTCCGATTCACTAAAATATCAAATAAATGTTCCGATTTTAGTTCCGATATTTTTTTTTTACCAGTAAAGAAAATCGAAATCATATTCAAAAATTATGATCTTTTAACAATTTTTTTCGGTCTTTTTACTCGCTTTATTCTATTTATATCTTTAAATTTATTCTGTAACGATACGCATATTGTTACTAATGTGTAACTCGCGAAGGCTCACGAACTCTACCGAGTAACGCCGACCTGTATCGTTTCTGCTCGTATGGCCGGCGAAGGTCGCCGACGATTCCGTACTGGAACAATACGAGTAGGAATAACAATCCATATAAACCAGCGAATTGTTGCTCACACTTCCAATTCTTTTCCGCTCCTGTCCAACTCCTAGTGGCCGATTCTATCAAACTAAGGTGGTAGAGAGTGTTCTGTCACCGTCGAGAGTTCTCGACTGACCGATCTCCTGCATCTAGTTGCTGCACCGACAGGGTAATCTCAGGACAGAGGAAACTTTATCCTGCCGAGCGTTCTCGGCCGCCGATCAATCACCGCAATTTCCACGCGCCAGCATAGCAAGAGAATAGAGCGTACTCTATCTCCATCGGTGATTCTCAGTAGTCTAGTGCAACACTTTCGCCTTTCTTACAGTAATCGATAGTAGCCAGGGATGGAGTTTTCTCCGCCTCCATCGAGAATTCTCGGCCATCGATTACTAACGTTATCTTTCGCGCTCTTTGCGCTACTGCGCCGCGTCTGCGTTTGGGATTCGCGCCTGACGTATACTCGCATGCGCGCCGTCGCGTACACCTGATTATCAAACGTACACATCGGTCCGTATTCAGAATGCGCTTATAACAATGTTAGCACTAACATGCTATAATTTACATTATGCATACTATAGAATTTTAGAGATAAAAGCGCGCTATCAAGAAAAGTTCTGAATATGTGTCGTAATATATTATCATCGCGCTATGATACAAAAAGCTATCTATAGCTCCGACGTGCATTCCGCGGAAACAAATATTTACATACCTCGACGCACACACGCACGCACGCACGCACACACACACCCCATATTGTACGCCTGACACAATATACATACCGATCATACTTTACGAATTTAACGTATTATTCTTAAGACCGTATTATTCTTAAGACCGTATTATTCTTGTTAGTCTGCATCTCTTCTTCCATTCGAGCTTCTTTTGCGTGTCGAGTTATATCCGAATCCGACGAGCTAATCCACGCAAAAGTTAGGTTGTTTCAATTCTATTAAAAAAAGGAAGGGGGAGAGGAAGGAGAAAGAGAAAAAGAGAGAGAGAGAGAGAGTGTCTTCATCCATTCAATGTAAAGAACCTAGTCGAAAAGAGGTGTCAACTGATTCTGAACAAAATTTATTTTTTAAACATTATTTTAAGCACATTTCTTTGAGCCCTTTCTTATTTTATTCTTATGGATAGATCTCACTTATTACATAAAATCTATATATGTATTCTTGAAATTCACGCTTCGACATAAATTCTTGCAATATATTGATAAGGAAAAAATTAAAAAAATGCTAATATCTTAAAAAAAGTTTACATAAAAAATATCTCGCAATCCTGCCATTTCTTATATGAAATGTTGGAAGTATTTACATTCCGATTATTAAGAGAGCTAGCGACGGTATTAGATTGAACATTGATGATTTGGATGAAGGAACGGGCAGATTAAAGATTAAAAACAAGAATAAAGATAAAAAATTAAGAAAAAAGAACTGAAAAAGATTGTAAAATTTTACCAATTCGATTATATGATTTCGGTATTATAAACTTTACAAAATTTGGATGCAATTTCGGTTTAAAAAAAGGATTCTGAAACGGTTTTCGGTTCCGATTTCGGTTCGGTTCAGGTCCCTGCTTGTAACACGTGTTTCATGCCGATGAAAACGGTCATTTCATTGTTTAGTTATTTTTGCCGCATCGTTACTGATTGTTATTAATCCATTTCTCCTATTTTTTTTTTTTTCGTTTATATTTATTCCGATCTAAAGAAATAGACGGAAATCTCATTTCGGTCATAAATCATAATAATAAATACGTATGAACGGAATAGCAATTCGAAATTCGCCAGTCGAAATATCTCGTTTCCAATCGGGTAATTAGACAGTTTAGCTATAGTACCTAAAAAATCAGTAAAACTAGGCTTATTCGACGAAATGAACGAATATGCCAAAAAAGTCGCTCTGCTCCGCGAATCGAGATATTAATTGTTAAAGTTAACAAATATTTAGTTTAGGAAATCTATCACATTAATGCCATAAAGGATTACACAAATTCTGTTCTATAAATATAAATTTTCTTCTCCAAAAACAAATTTTCTGTTTTAAAAACACAAATTCTCTGCTTCAAAAATATGCCGAGGTGTAGAAAACTCTTCGATCGACTCGGAAACAATCGGATTGTCCATAATATTGGGAATACAAATTAGTTCGGTCCGTTTCCCTAAAAATAACTCCAGCTGTTGTGAATGGTTCATAGTGACAGCTGATTTTGGCGGTTTCAAAGAGGTTAAACATCTGCTAATAATATTCAGTTTATATCGCTTTGAATTTCACACAAAAACCTTGATTTTTACTGTGTGAAATGTCGAATTTTGTGTTAACCAAGCAGCATTTGCAGGAAGTTTTCTGCTTTAATTGGAAGTGCGGCTGAAGCCCATCGAATGCTTGTCGAAGTTTATGGTGACACTGCTCCAATTGATAAATCATGCAGGAAATGGTTTCGACGTTTTAAGAATGGAGATTTCAACGTTGAAGACAAGCCTCGCTCTGGACAGTCAAAAAAATTCGAAGACAAAAAATTAGAGGCATTATTCGAAGAAGAAGAATCAAACGCAAGAGGAGCTTGCAGAATCATTGGGAGTAACTCAACAAGTCGTTTCTATGATTGAGAGCCACAGGAATAATTCAAAAACAAGGAAATTAGGTGCCTTATGAACTGAAACCGAGAGACAATTTTTGAAAGGTGATTTTTCACTTGCGAATAGTTGATTCAAAGACAACAGAAAAAGGTTTTTTGCATCGAATTGTGACTGGAGATGAGAAGTGGATATTCTACAACAACCCCAAGAAGAAAAAATACTACGCTAAGCTCAATCAATCGTTGTCATCGACTTCAACATCAACACCATTGCCGAACATTCATGATTCGAAGATCATGCTGTATGCATATCTGGTGGAACTAAAAGGGTCTTGTTTACTATGAACTACTGAAACCTGGCAATTCCATTACGGGCGATCGGTTAATTGATCGTTTGAGCCGTGCATTGCGAGAAAAACGACCGGAAAACGAGCAAAGACAAAATTATTCTTCTTCATGACAACGTTCGGCCTCATGTCGCTAAAAAAATATTTGGAAATGCTCAAATGGGATGTTTTACCCCACACGCCGTATTCTCCGGACATTGCTTCTTCTGATTATTGGTTGTTCCGAAAGATGCAGCAAGTCACCGGTTCACTTCTTTCGCAAAAATCGAAAATTGGCTCCAAAATTGGATCGACCTCCAAAGACGAGTCATTTTTTCAAGATGGAATTCGAAAATTGCCTGAGAGATGGGAAAAAGTAGTAGGCAGTGATGGATAATACTTTAATTGATCTGTTCATTCATTTTGTTTTGAAATAAATGCACAAAAAAACGGACCGAACTACCAGGTGTATAAGCTTATATATCCGCTGTTTTTTAGACAAAAAAACACATTTTTTTTTCCTAGGAAGCAAAAACAAATTTATTCAAAGTACTTGCCCTCGCTAACTATACATTTTTCCCATCTTTCGGACAATTTGTGTATACCACGCCAAAAAAATTCCTCATCTTTCGAGGCAAACCACTCATCAAGCCATTTTCGGACGTCTTCGTAAGAATCGAGGTGCCGCTCAGCGCATGGCCCATCGACGAAAACAGTCAGAAGGATGATAGTCAGAAGGTGCCAAGTCTGGTGAGTAAACGGGATGGGGTAGTTGAATGTCTCCAAGTAGTTTTGTACCATTGTTGACGTGTGCGATGGTGCGTTATCGTGGAGGAAAATCAGCTTGTCATGTCTTTTCCGATAATGCGGCCTTTTTTCACGCAGAGCACGGTGCAATTTGATCAGTTGTTGGTGGTGAGCATTAACAGTTTCACCAGGTTTTAACAGCTCGTAGATGACATCCTCCTGATCCCATCAAACGCATCGTCTTCCGTCTGAAGCGATTCTTGAGGAAGATGATGGTTGAACGGGATCAACCCAAGATTTCTTGCGGATTCTGAAAATAGATCCACTTTTCATCGCCTGTCACAATACGGAACGATTTTCTTTTTTGTCTAACAAGCAGAATTTGGCATGTGTTTTGGCGTTGCTCCATTTGCCTATCGTTCAGTTCATGCGGCACCCATTTTCCGATTTTTTTGAACCTTCCCCATGGCATGGAAATGGCTGTTTGAGAAACATCCAATTGCTCGACAAGCATTTTTTGCGATTGGGTATCATCCTCGTCCAAAAGAGCCTGCAATTAACAGTCCTCAACTTTCCTGGGCCGATTTTCGCGCTTCTTGTCAAAATTGAAACTCAGGTCAAAATTGAACCGGCGAAACCAATCTCTGCACGTTGTTTCCGATAAATTTTTTTATGGTATGGATAAATTTTTATATTTACATTATCGCCATAGGCCTCCACAAGCATTCGATGCGATTCGGCAGCCTATTTCTTCAAATTGAAACAGAAAAAACTTCCCGCATATGTTTTCTTTTTAGTAAAAAACTAGACATGATTACGAAAGAAAAAATGTATGTTGTTGTATTATATTGTTGATGATGTGCACTGGTTAATGTTGACAGATGTCAAACACATAAAAAAAAGTGTGTTGTGTGCCCAGGGTAGCTTTGTACGCTCACTAATGCCACCTAGCAAACAGCGGATTTAAGCTTATACACCTGGTACTCCCAATAATCTATCTAGGAATATTTAGGGATAAACAAAATAATTCTGATCGGAATCCGAACGTTCCGAACATTTCCACAATAAGTACTCAGTTTTCATTATTCAACGTAATGAACGAATCTTGTTTCACTGAAATTTTGCATTTATATAATCGTCATATTCCGCCTACACATTCTGGTGAAAATTTTTCTAATATTATAATTTTTTATACGAAACATGGAATATTTTTCAAAAATATTCAGAAGTATTCGAAAAGTTTACATCTTCTCTCAGAATTTTTCACACAAATGAGTTTTAAAATAATCTGAAATTTCTCATTCCATAATTTTTAAAAAGTATGTTTTAATTTTTTTAGATTCGATAACATTTCATCAGAAATTATACTTACAAAAAAATCTTAAAAATCTAACGATATTTCATAATTAACATATATGAAAAATTCTGAGAAAAGATATAGATTTTCTGAGAAATGTTCCAATGTATAAAAAAATGTTAGAAAGCTATAAAATTATAGAGAAATTTTGAAAAATTATTTAGAAATTTAGAAAAATTCTGAGAAAAATTTTCACCAAAATAACGATTAAAAATGGTATATGATAAAAAATTAGTACTGAAATATATTTAGTTAATGATACGTATTTACTTTTGAAAATTATATAGGAACATACAGAATTTCTATAGGCATTTATATTTATTTTTTTCAATAGATCTCTAAGAATAGAAATTCTACAGATATCAATAAGATTTTATAAATACAATTTTCTATAGTGTTTAATCTATTACTCTTATCGATTTTAATAATGTTCAATGTATGTGAGTCTATAGTAATATTGGAATATTATTAACAGCATTACGGTATCGACCTATAAATGTCTATAGTTTTGAAACTATATAATAGAGATCGAAATATTTTGTGTGAAAATATTTTAGAGTTCTCGGTTGACCAACATGATTCAATAGTTCTTTTTTATTGTATAAGCTTTTATAATGAATTTATTATATAGACTTCCGGTAAAAAAATTTTCATCTATATATATATA
>NW_017259347.1:52448-61483 GCF_001594045.1 Atta colombica
ATTTAGTATAAGAAAAAAGATAATAAAAAGTATACAAAATAATTAAAAAGATAATTTACATATTAAAAATTAAGTTTAGAGAAATATAAAAAGATGGTTCATTATTATTATTATTTATTAAATTTAATCTATATGCCTTATTGTTAGAATGGTTTCCAGTTTCAATTATTTCTCTATTACAGACATAAATATTTAACAGAGATAAACAACACAAAAGTAAATTTTGAATTAAAACATTGATAAAGTCCGCAAAATTCCCAACTCTTCTCGTTACATAACATAATATAAATTTATCTGTGGTCTGACTCTAATATTAATATCTAACATTTGTTTAATCTCTTTATTACTAAAATCTGATGTACTTTAAAACCGTCTATCTTAGTTTTATCTTAAGCTCTTTATGAGGAATATATCTTAATTAAATCATATTTATGCTCTTGTTCACAATGACCAGTTAAACTATTCCGATTCCAGTGAAATTATTAACTAATAGACTAATTAATTAAAGCAAATAATAAAGCAAATATAAAATCAAATATTGAAACAAATATTGAAATATTAAAACAGATATCAAAGCAAATAGCAAAGCAAAATATTTTCAGGATTCTACTATTTCATCATTCATTTCTCTCAATCTATTTTCTTTTCTATCGTTTTCTTTCTATCGTCTCCTCTCAGTTTAACTATCTTTTTTATCAATTCCAATCCTTTTCTTTCTTCTCTTAAAAATTTTTTTATTGGTATTTTATCTTTCGTTACTTTGCATTCTCCTAGGATGTGAGATAGGTTCTCATTTTCCCTACATATATTTTACATTTTTCCATATATTCTACATATTCTACATCATTCCTCTTCCTCTCTCCAATGTTGACTCCCCCTTGTTTTCACATCTAAATCTAATTATTAATCTTGTATCTCTTCTTTTCTTCTGATCCTCCAAATATTTTGGCACTCTCTCTAGCTTTATTTCTTTGTAGTCACTGTCATACCTGGATTCATTGATCTTCCTGATTTTTTCTTCCTTGTCCTTCCTTTTGATTTTCTCTAAGAATTTTTCAGCCTCTTTTTATGTCTCTTAGTTGTTTCCTCTTCATCCCTTTCTCATGATTTTTTTTTCCTTCTTTCTTATTCATCTTCTTCGGATTTTAGATCTCTTTCCAATTTTTTTATGCATTTCTTTATCAATTTCTTCTTTGAATTAAAAGCCTTTTCCTTGTACTTCATGACCCTTTCTATTGCCTGCGTCCGTAACTCTTTCATCTTTGTCTCTTCTAACAGAATATAATTCGATAAGTTTCTATCCAGATTTATAGATATCTAGTTCGTATTTTCTCTTTATTTCACCCAGTCTTGTCTAGTCTCTTCGTTCCTCTTGCCATCTTCATACTTCTGCATATATAGTAGCACTACGGTTCTTATCAGCGAGTCAAATCATCTTCATTCTTTTGTTATAATCATCTTTGAATATTAACTAATTTTTATTTTAGACCGCATATGTGAGAACAAAACTAGAAATCAATACTAGAAATTTAAAATGCCTATTGCAGTCAAAGCTGGATCTTTATGGCTTCAAATAATTCGAACTTGAATTATTAATATATAAACTATGTAATGTATAAAAAACAATTCGTACTTGCATATATATTGTATTATGTACTTGCATATATACCATATTAAATTGTAGTCTTATTCAAACTGTGCGCCGAATTGTTTTTCCGGACTATAAACGCAATTAAAACTACTTTAGCAATCGCGAATTAAATTGACAAACAATTTTAATAATTTGATGCTACAATCAAGCATATTATAAAGATATTAATATTGTATGTGATTGAAAAACTGTTAATAAATTTATTGCGAAAAATATTACCTCGGCCGAGATTTGACCTGGATCTCTTGTATTCCATACGAGCGTCTGAAATAATATTTTTCCCATCTCTAGAAACTATCTCATTTCTCTTCTTTCAACATTCTGCTTAACCATTCACAAATCCCTTTCTTTCCCTCTGTTAAAATTCTTGGAGTCCATTTTGACTTCTTTCCTTTTAGTGAGCATATCGTGGTGAAATCGCGCAGCCTTCTTTCTCCTTTTATATCCACTTTATTCTATCAACCTCATAGAAACTCCTAGTATCCCAACTGATTGTAATTTCCTTCGACTTGATCTACATACCAACTTTGTCTCAAAAATTGCTTATCCGAGTCCAGTGTGTTCAGAATTTATGTCTTCGTTATTCTTTTAATATACGTAAATATGATTATATCTCCTCTTGTTTTTTGCATTTCGATTGGCTCAAGATGCATCAGCGTTATGTTCTTCACTTGTGTTGTTTTGTTTTTCATCTCTTGCATTTTTCATCTCTTCTGGTATTCCTCGATTCTTCCTGTACTTGAACTCCGATCTTCATTCTGTTGATACTCCTGTCACACGCTATCATAATTTCTTAGTCTTCCCTACACGAACTTCCAAATTCAAGATTTTCCTATACTGCCATAAAATTTTACAACAAACCATCCTCTTCCATCCGCTCTTCCCGTTCCTTTGTTTCGCTCTGCCGCTACTAAATTCGTATCAACGCTTTAAGTCTATTTACACACTAATTATCAATATTTTCTATAATTCCAATCTTTTTAATTGTCTCCGTTTATTATATAATATAAAGACTGCGTTTATTATTTTAATCATGCTTTTTTGCAATTATATTCAAATCATTCTTGCCCTCTACTTTCATAAAACCATCGAGTTATTTACTAAGCAAGAAATTTATCTTTCTGGAATTGCACTAATTTCTCTGTAATTTGTAATTTGTAATTCGTTTCATTTTCTGGGAGGCTTAATAACAACAGTTCTGTTGGTGCCTCATCATTTGTGTATGCTTTGTAATTTCTTTATATACAATAAATAATAATAATAATTTTTCTTCCCCTATCTAGGTTTCAGTTAGCTCTATTATATCGAAATTTTCAAGATAATCCCACGTCTCATCACACTTGTTAAGTAAGCCCGTCACATTCCAGAAACAAATGTTTATCGCCTCTCCCCATCTCATTCTAGCCATTATAAACTCATACCTTATCAGCTTTTTTTCCTTTTCTTCAATTTCTTTTCCTTTTTATCTCATCTATCTTTGTCTATCTTGATATCATCTATCTTCTATGAATATTTTCTCATAACTTAGTTTGGCTTTGTTATTCTCCTTCTTTGTCATTTCTCTTAAATATCTCTATTTCTTTCATTTCCTCCTTGTCAGATCGTCATCGATGAAAATTTCCGCTTTTAGCTTTTTCTTCTTGACCATAATTTCTCTTTTCTGTTCCCAATTGGTTGCTTCTGCCACTATTATACACTTGTCTCTTCCTGTTAATAACTTCCTGTTAATAACTTGAATGCTCTGCTTATTTTTGTTTGTATCCTGAGATTTTCACTTGTAAACTTCTTGATTCCTTGTTCGAGCTTCTTCGTTCACATGTTCATTCTTATTAATGTGTTGTTTCTTCGCCTTCCTCTATCTCTTTTTTCTGTCTTTCATTCTAAGTTTTCTCTTTTCCAAACTTCGTTTCTCTTCCTCTTTTATTCTTCCTTATCCTTCTTTTCTCCTCTTCCCTAGTCTGGCTCTTCTTCTCTCTACTTTGACTTGTTTATTCAGACTGTTCCAACATTTTAAAATCAAATTCATACCAATCAAGGGACGATTTGGAGTTCCGACGATTTTTGTTCCAACATTTTTTAATAAAATTCACTAATCAAAAGATAAATTGGAGTCGGCGCGATAAACAATGCGCAATAGTCAATTATAATAGTTCTAAAATTTTAATAATGTAAGATTACAAAAATTCCATACATTTCGACTATATATTTTAACCATCTTCAGCAGACCTTATATAAAATTATAATTCCTACCGCAGACAAAATATAAAATTTATCTGATGTAAACAGCAATGCTAATTTACAATGTTGACAATGTTTCTAGTTCAGCGGCACAAAAACCTCAGAGAGATGCAGAAAATGGCATGTTGTCCAATTAAGTTATTCGGTTCATTAGAAACATTTTTCTATTCTCTATCTGCATGGATTTTATTTGCAATTAGATACTATTGTGAACAGCTAAAAAATCAGAAAATTTTCTTGCTTCAGCTTGTGGACTACACCATGATAAAATATTTTTACAAAATCGTCAATTATTAAAATATGTATGAAGAAAATTCACTTGTCTTTCACGTTCAAACATACAATAAGCAAAACATTTGTCATGACCACAAATCAACGATAACAAATAAAAATAAAAATAAAAATAATGTAAAGGCTGATTCACATTTTGTTCAGAATGTGCGATCTAAACCCTCAGTGTCGGTTTGCAAATTAAGACCGTTGGATTGTTGCTTGATATCATTTCACAAGTGCTTATTGTAAAAATTCTTAATATCTAACACACATCTAGTCATTAATTTGATTGTCCCAATCATATAGATGCAATCTATATTCAGTGATAATTGCGAGTGGGTGGGGGAATTTTTACGTATATATAATTAATATACAACGAAAATATAATTTTGATTCAAAGTTTAGTTATTAGTTTTTTCCCGTTTGTTCAAGATAGGATGCATCATAGTCCTTCCACTTGATTTTATATACAACATTTCTTTTTTAAATTGGGCAACGAATCTTTGTGTATTCTGATGAACCTGCTTAATTTGTTAAAACTAAAAAATGAAATTCTATATATGTACGCTACTATTGATAATGTTCATTAATTTTTCGGAAATGCTGTATGGAATGCTGAATTATAATATTTCTTTGCTTGTCAGATTTTTTATTTATTTTCACTTTACATTGGTCTTTTTGATAAGATATTTTATCTTATTTTTCATAATAAATTCCATGAGATAATCATTTTCTATTAATATATTAACGATGAAATTCATATTTTTCTCATGAAATTCCAGATGCGAAAGAAAAAATGTCTTGTCCATTAAATCTAAAATTGTTCCCTTTTTTTGAGACATCGGATATTGAGACGAGAAAAAGTTTGAGAGTTAAAAAGTTGTTTGATTCAAAGGGGCACATATTATGATGAGCAAAAAATTTTTCTCAAGGTAATATTTTTAGAGACTTCAAAGTCATCTCCATTTTTTTAATGATAATTATTTACACAATATGATTCCTCTAATTATTCTAAATATAAAAGTATTAAGGTAGTGTAGTATAAAAAACCAATAGTTTACGAGATATTTTATACCATATTCTGACATATATATATTGACACAAAATGTTAAATAAATCGTAAAATATTAATTTTTTTATAATCGTACCTTGATACAGTCATACTCTTATGAACAGAATAATAAGATGAATCAATTGATATAAAGAAAACACATAATTGCTTTAAAAAAATATGTAAGCAAAATGAATAATTTTTTAAATAAGTAACTAGGTTTCTTTCCGCCAATTGATTATTCTGTTCATAAAAATATGAAAGTATAATTATCAAAAAATTAATAGTTTAAGGGATATTTGATATTTAGAGCTCAGAAAAGGAATAAGGTAATGTAAAATTAATGGATTAATAAACGGGTATCTATCCGCGAATCTATCATCCGTGCATATGGATCTGGACCAGTTCCGCGGATATCCGCTAATTCGAGTACCTGCAGAATCGCGTACAATATGGATATCTGAGAAATAATACAGGTACTTGCCTCAATGCGGGTATCCGCTATATGCTACAGATATTTGCGTAACTTTGTTAATTTTAGAGATTTGTGTTCTAGAATCATTTGTAGTGATTCTCATTTCGTTTGTAATTAATTAGTTTAAATTATGTTTTAACTTTTAAAACGTTCAACTACAAACGAAAAAAAATCTCTACAAACGATTTTGAATTAAGTTATGTCAATAATTTGTTTTTACTTTAAAGTCGGATGACAGTCATTCTTTTAAGAATCTTTATTTTATTATGAGTTGAACTACAAACAATTGCGAATGAAGTACTATAAGGTACTTGAGCCGAATAAAGCCCAGCATTAAATAAGACTCTCTTTTAAATTTATTACTTTAAAACTTGCTTTGCATCTGCAATATATGTTTAAAAGATGTGTCATAGAAAATAGATAAAAAGGGATTGAAAAATTGGAATCGGTAGCAACATGTTTGTTTAACAACAAAAACTTATATGTGCCATTTTTATAACAATCTGCTGTAAAATTTATCAGTATACACTGTTTCATTTATTATAATTCATTATAATATTATTCAACTTCCTAGCTATGAAAAATAATTAATAAATTAATTTTTTGAAATAAGTAGAAGTATTTTTTAAACAATGTATTTATTTATATTTAAATCAGATCTGTTTATATTATTAGTCATTGTTGTTTATTATGTATGGAATTTACATCAAAGAATAACGATTTTCAACGTTGTTACCTTAAAAAGCCAAATTGTATTCAAATTGCTAAAAATTTCCAAAGAGTTAATTAACAAACAAAATTGAAGATAATTGTTGAAATTAATTGTTGAAATATTTGAGAGTAGAGTAAATCCTAAGGAATTTCCTTTCTATTAATAATCATTTTAAAACTTTTAAAAATTTAGAAAGATAATTTATACTTCCTTCGTTATTCTTAATTTATTTTTAATTTGGATCTTATTACATTTATATGTATTTAATAAGGTCCAATGTCAGAGTTTAACAAAATTTTTTTTGTTCATTTACACATTCTATATAAAAAATATATTTTATTTTTGGGAAAAAATGAAAATTTGATTCTTATTTCGTTTATTTCAATATCCCTATAAATAGAATTCTAAAAAGATAAAATAAATTAGCTGGACCTTATTTAGCTCATTTATCTTACTATTTATAGGGTAGAACATTTAAAAGAAAACACCGAAATATCTCGAAAATTAAACACGGTAGGGAAAAATATTTCAGATAAGTTGTATTGATTTGAAGAGGGACAAATAATTATGCAATCACACTGAGAGAAAAATGTTTTGTATTCGTAACTATAATATATATTATATATTATATATTATATATTACTATAATTATGATTATTACTAATATGATAATAACAATAGTAGCTATGTATATAATACTTGTTCTAGCAACAAATGTATATTAGCAACCTAAAATGGCTACAATTATACTTATTATAACCATAAAATAGTTGAAATTACCATAAAAATGAAATTCAAGTGACTATAATTTTATAGTTATATTTTGGAATAACCATATTTTTTATATAATTATAAAATTATAGTCATTTGAATCATTTGTATGATAATTTCAACTATTTTATGGTTATAATAAATATAATTATAGTCATTTTAGGTTGCTAACTATATACATAGTGTGTTTACTGTTATTATTATTATAGCAGTAATAATCATAATTATAGTAATATATAATTATAGTTACAAATACTAAACATTTTTCTCTCAGTGCATTTAAAAAAAAAATCGGTTTTTCATGATCACATGGAGGCCCATGTCCACTGCTTTTTTAAATGGAACTTTTTTACACAATACGATTCCTTCAATTATTCTGCATATAAAAGTATTAAGGTAGTGATATAAAAAAACCAATAATCTACGAAATATTTTATAATTTATTTTAGCATAAAATATTAAATAATTCATAAACTATTAATATTGTAATTATTTTTTATAATCGTACATTAATATTTTTAAGAACACTATAATGAGATGAATCAATTGATGGAAAGCATAATTGCTTATTTAAGAAATTATCCTTTTTACATGCATTTTAAAAAAAAATTATGTTTTTTTTACATCAACTGATTTATCTCATTATTCATACTTTTTTATGCAGAATAATTAGAGGAATCGTATTGTGTGAAAAAAATCATATTATTCCATTTAAAAAAGTGGAAATAACTTCCATGTGATCTTGAAAAATCGATTTTTTTGAAAAATTATTTCATCATTATTTGTGCCCCTTCGAATCATACAACTTTTGTTTGAAACAAAAGTTTTTTTCTTTTATTGTAAGAGTGCGTGCGGGGTAATGACGTGAAGGGAATAACGGAAGGCGAAGCTAAAAATCAATCGAGAAATGATAATATAGGATGTTGATACTATAAGAAAATTAACAAAGATTTAACGTTAAAAAAAACATTTACACATTCAACATCTAGCATTGCAATGTCTCAGCAATGTTTTTTCAACATTCTGTGTTATAGTTATAAAATATTCAAAATTTATATTATTGAAACGTTTCTTATTATATATCAGTTCGGAAATATCATAATAAATATTAGCAATATTACAATCACTTATAAAATATTAGTCGAAAACGTTGAAATTCACAAAATCTATTATATATTTCAAAATGTTTTCATCTAATGTTTTTTGCTTACTGGTTGTATTCAATGCAGTAAAGCATTCTTAATCTTGGTCAAAAGTATTACAAAACTGTACATTACGGTAGCGCAAACAGATACAGCTCAAAAATATTTATATTTGTTTAGAAAAATGTCGATGATATCTTCTAAAAGACATGATATAATTTGTTCCTATCATCACATAATTCATAGAACACAGAAGTTAACAGGAATATTGTTGCAACTAAACAATTAAATATGATTTTAATAATGTTGCAGTAATATTTAAAGAAAATTGTGAAAAGCTACTGATTGTCCTTAAATACTTTGTATGCATGCACATTTTATGATTTATTAAGTTTTATAAAATATTAATCAATTTTATATATGTTATTATTTGTGCTTAAATAATTGTGTTCATAAAAAATCTTTCATCAGAATGACATCACGAAGTATTCCGATAATTTTTTACAATGTAATATTTTTTTACAATGTATAATTTGCAAATACTATTTAATATTTCATAAAAATATATATAATTATGTATATAATTTATTACATAATTTTAAATAGTGCTGTCCCATTTTTTGTATATACAAAAACTTTTATTTATACATATATTATATAAATATAGATAAAATTTGTATGCATATAAATATTAATAATCTGTTATAGTTATAATTTGTTAT
>NW_017259347.1:61583-97139 GCF_001594045.1 Atta colombica
ATCTCATAAAAATATAGCAGAATCACTAACCGGAAATTTTGGTTTATAAACTATATACGTCAAGAATTATTTTCTTATAATAGTATCATTAAATATTATAAAAAAAAAAAGAAACAACTATTAAAATATATGCAAGCGCAAAATAATAACTTAGAGTTATCTCTAATATTTCAATCAATCGATTCTCCAATTACAACTTTTATGTGTACAATTCTCTTTGGCTGACAATTCTCAGATATAGATAATAATAATTTTTCCTAACTAAATGAATGTAGTAAGGATGATATATTTAAGTGGAGGACAGAAGATTCAGGATCAGAAGATACACATGCGATAAATCTGAGATGATATCATAAAAAAAAAAACAGTCAGCAAGTATTAATTCATTAAGATCCATGCCTAATACAGCCATGATAGTGCCAAACTGAATACGTAATTCATAGCATAAGCGAAAAAAAATTACTCATATTTTTTTATTTTGCAAAATTATTGATTGTTTAAATGATAATTGTTTAAATAAATTCTTAAAAAATGCCCTTTTTTTTTAAACTAAAAATGCTATTCGATTCTATGTTCGAAAACAAGAAACTTTTATTCTTGGTATTTTTTCGAGCTTTATTTATGCAAAAAATTGTTATAAACGGTTTGCACAAAGTGTTTCCGCCCATGCTCTGCGGATATTGCATAAATACGAAAACTAACGTAATTCATAGCATAAGCGAAAAAAAAATTACCTGTGTTTTTTCGTTTTGCAAAATTGATTGCTTTTAAAATGTTTATTCAATATTAATTATTCGTTTGAAATAAAGATTGGAAGGAATATTTTTTAAACGTAGGAATATTTTTTTAACATTTATAAAATATTTTATAAAATATTTATTTTAAATTATTTATTCATTTAAAATGTGGTGATAAGAAATATTCACTTCATGTTTATTTAACGTTTAATAAATGTTCATTTCCCATTAATTATTTGTTTGAAATAATGATTCAAAAAAATATTTATTTAACGTTTTTTTGAAACGTTTGTAACGAATTTTATATTTTATGAGTCGTTTTTAAAATAACATTTTTTTAAACATTTATATAACGTTTATTAAATGTTTGTTTTGTTATTTATTTTATTTATTTAAAAAAAAACGTCTATTTAACGTTTATAATAAATATGTAAAAAATGTTATTATTTTTGAAAAACTCAAATAATAAAGGATCAGAATAATAAAATAATCATGGAAGAGAAGTTAATATAATATAATTATGTTAAGTGTACCATATATGAACAATAAGAACTGTGTCTATCGATAGTCATAAGTGACGTAATGGCTAAGGTATGAGACTCTGAGGTCCCAGGTTCAAAACTCGGCTGTATGCGGTAAATGAAAAAGATTAAAATATAATTAAAAATAATAATAATTATTATTCTAATTATATTAACAATTAAAATTAGTTGTCTGAGGTTTAGGCACTGTTGATAAAAAAAAAAATAAATTAAAAGAACGATTCTGCATTATTATTTTTTCTAATTTTGTTCAAATAATTTTAACATTAAAAAACGTTTTTTTTAACAAAAAAATGTTTCTTCAAACGTTAAAAAATGTTTTTTAAATGTAACAAAAACGTCTTTTTAATTAATAAAAAAGAATCTATTCCATTAATTAAATTTTTTTAATGTTTTTTAAATACTTTTGCAATAAAAAAACATGTTTAAAAAACATTTCAGAAACATTTCTTTGCTGATTGCGAAGCACGGTGTAAACATAGTCATTGTCATCATTTGGGAATTGTTAGCCAAAGAGAATTGTACAGATAGAAATTGTAATTAGGGAATCGATCGAGTGAAGTATCAGAGGGATAATTCTAAATTATTAATTTGTAGTTGCATATAGTTTAAACGAAAACAATTTTTTTTTTACAGTATTCACTGATATTACTATAAAAAAATAGTTCTTGACGTATAGGGTTTGTAAACCAAAATTCGGTTGGTAATTCTACATTTTTATAAAAGATCTATGAGCTAAAATATCTATCTATAAAAAATTTATTTTATAACTCTTTAAGAGTACATATTAAATTGTAATGTTGCTACAATATTACATTGCAACATTTCTAAAGAGAACATTTTACCGTTGCTGCAATGATGACAATGTTACAGCAATATTGCAGTATCATATTTTACAACATTCTGCAACATTGCAATCTTGCAAAGAAAGATTTCTGCAATATTGGTGTAAGCTTTCGGTGCTGGGAATTGTTCTTTCAAATAATATAATTTTTGTTTTTAACATTTTATTATGTATTTAGTAAATAAAAAATTGATTCAGATATTTTTAATTTGATTTTTTTCCTTTCTATTTCCTATTTTTCTTCTTTCCTTTTTCTTCTCTTTTTTTCTCCGTTGTGTACATTGTATGTATTGTACATATACATACGCATGCGAGTGCGTAAATACGCGCATGTGCATATTTATGTCCTTGATGAAAATTTTTCATATAATTTTTCAGAATTTCTATATAATATAATTTTTCAGAAATTCTATATAATTTTATAACATTCTCATATTTTTTATATATGTTATTGTAATTGTGAAACATCATAAGATTTCTAAAATTTTTTGTAATTAAAATTTCTTATGAAATGTTATAAAATCTACAAAATTTAAAAATATTTTTAAAAAAATTATGGGATAAGAAATCTCAGAATATTTCAGAATTCACATGTATGAAAAATTTTGAGAGAAAATGTAAACTTTCCGAATATTTCTGAGTATTTCTATAAAATGTTTTAATTAAAAATTATAAGAAAAATTTTTACCAGGGGTGTGATTAAACATTGGAAAAAAATTATATTGCAAGAATAAAATTATAAAAATCAGTCATGATTTTTATTTATATAGTCAACATACACAGAGATGGAAAACTACCTGTCAAGTTCTGTGTTAGTAGTTGATTTTTTTCTATCGTTCCGTCATATAATACTAATTCATACCTGCTTGTCGAGAGTAGCTTGCAAATCTATTACTCGTACTGCTGAGTCCTGCTCAGTTGGATCGAGACTCCCATTGCTCAATCTACTGCCAACTTCAGTGGACTTCTCTGTACCTGGTTTTTGTACCGATTGTTGTTGTTGTTGCTGCTGCTGCTGCTGCTGCTGCAACTGATGTTGCTGGTATTGCTGCTGCTGCGGCTGGCTTGCTGCCTGCTCAGTCTCATTCTGCCCGATCACAACACTACATTCAGAATGCCTCGCTCGCATTGCCTCTCCTGCATCGTCGCGCAATTCCCAAAACTACATCTATACTACACAACTATGCGACTGTACGATTATCATGCAAGATTATGATAGATACATTCTCGTGGATGCAGCGAATCAATGAATGACAAATAAAAAGTGATTTATGTTACTTCATATATCATGTGAGATAAAAGTGCACCTGTATAAATGTTATGAAAAATACGAAACATATTTACGTAAATGTTCATGAGAATTTTATGTTAAATTTTATGCAGTCTTTAATATCTTATATGATATGAAACACGAAAATGTTTCGATAAAACGACAAAAGATAATATAATTATAAAATTTCGGCACTAATGATAACCATGTTAATGACAATGATAAAAAAAACATTAATATTTAAGTAGATACGTACATATTGCAGAAAAAATATAATTGTACACTAATTGTATATATCAATAATGCGGATTCAGTTTATGCTTTCGATCAAACTAGAATGTTACAAACTTCAATAATATAAAGAAACTAAAGTTTCAAGTGAAATGTCAACAAGTAAGGGAAGAACGATACATATGCTAAACATGAGCATGCAAAATAAAAAAAATTCCATAAATGCATTTTACGATTTTCAGACAGATTTTAAACTCCTCCACTTATCCATGATCGGTGCGAAGTATGAAAAGCGTATGTATCTGTGAATGTTGGTGCGCATATGGTTCAATTAATATCATATTGATAATACAATTTTTTATACCTTATTCTGTTGCTGACCTTCGTCTGCCTGTCCATTCTCTTTTGGTCTATCGTCTAATGCTTTTGGATGTCCACTTATTTTATATTGCTGGAACTGTAACCACACTTGCATTAGATAATATTTAAGTAGAATTATCATAATTAGGATATTAAAAATCTGTTACTATACCAACAATAAGTTCGTATGTTTGGAAAGTAATAAACTATATGCAAGGCTTATAATGAATAATTAAAAGAATTAGTTATAAATGATTTGGTACTATTTTCCTCTTACAGAGTCAGCCCCAAATGGCCTCCAAGAGAGATCTTAATCTTGACTCTTAAAACATTCACTTTTCCCATCGCTTACTGTTTATTAAAAAGTTATTAGCAAAACAATTATTATGAATAGTAAATAGTTTTGAACATGATGTACATATTTCAAAACATGAGACAAGTCAATGAGAGTACAACGTAAATCACAACGCACAATAAATAAATTATAAAATTGAGAAATACAGAATAAATACAGAATTTCGATTCATATATTTACATGATATTATGTATATGAATTGAAATTTTTATTTAGAATTTAAAATGTATGTATCAATTTTATAATATATTATGTTAAATTAATTGCGCATTGCGATCTGCATTGTAGATACTGTCATTGATTTCGTGTTTTATTAATTATCAAAGTTAATACTTATATATTATACATATTTCACCAATAAGGGGTGAACTTCGTTTCACATAATATTTCACGTGATTTGATGTTTACACACCCAGCAAATGAAAACGAATTGGATTGGATAAATCCATATGAATTAAGTTTTCGAATTCGCGTTATCCGCGAAAAGGTATTTGTAGAAACTAAATACATAAAATCCATTTCTGAATACGTCTAGATAAATATAATAATATGAATTCTATGATTCATATAGATTTAGAAATGAAATGCTGATCTGCGATCTCAGAAAGTGCAGATTTATCGTTAAAAGATATGCACCGGTCATAGATATATCTTTCTTTCCGAATGAGCCTTATACAGTATATACAGAGAGTATATACAGAGTATACAACATTACGGATGCACAGCGATAGAGTAACTCCCGAATATAATCTGCACTATCGTGGCCAGGGTATGTTTTATCATCGTATGTGGATCCGCAATGTTACATTCTGTATATCACACTAGAATTTTTGTTTGGGAGGCAATGACTATGTATCTTGTCATTTCGACACATGTTTTTCAACGATATCACTTGCCGATGTGATTAGCAATTGGTGCGTCTTCCGCCATGTTAGACAATTCTTCAATATCGTACGTTAAATTCAAACGAATTAGTCGCACGTTGAACATTGAGTAAAATACCAAAATTACCAATATGTAATTACAGATTCAATCGGATTGGTCATATATTTCATTTTTATGCATTGGAATGAGACACGGAAGCAAATAATTAATCTGCATTTATTGATTCATTCGGATTACGGATTAAAAAATTCAAAAATTTGATTCGACAATGTCGAATCGTCATCGCTTCAATGAATAATTTTCAATATTTTTCAATAATTTCTCGTTTACTAGGCACATGTTTAAATTCCCAAAATAATAATACTGGAAAGAAAATACATATTGGAATACATATGGAAAGAAAATGCCATATTTAAGTTATAATAGTTATAATAGTTCTCCCTGGAGAAAAAATTTTTCTCAGAATTTTTCATATACAATATTAATTTTTCAGAATTTCTATATAATTTTTCAGAATTTTTATATAGTTTTAACTTTCTCACATTTTTTATAATATATGAATTGGAATATTTCTGAAAAAATCTACAATTTTTTTTCAGAATTTTTCATATACAATATTAATTATAAAATATCATAAGATTTCTAAGATTTTTTTGTAATTTCTGATGAAATGTTGTAAAATCTAAAAAATTAAAAAATTTTTTTAAAATTATTTTTAAAAAATTTACTTGTATGAAAAATTCTGAGAGAAAATGTAAATTTTCCAAATATTTTTGAGTATTTCCAAAAATATTCCAATTCGTATAAATAAATTAAATTATGAAAACAATTTTTACCAGGGCTTCATTTGATTTACCAGAACAAATATGTTGTTCCACAATTTCCATATAACGTCTAATTATAAAGATCTTATTAAGCAAGGTCCACTTCGACTATCTCCTGGGGGGCGTTCGACTTCTCACGCGAAGTAAGTTCTTCATCTCCTTTCTCCCTCCTCTTCCCCCCTCCTCTGCCGCCCAGAACATCTAACTTTCCACGCAAAGCAAAGTTCACTTCACTCCCCTTTGTTTAGCGTTAACCTTTCCATACAAAGCGAAGTTCACTCGATCTCCCCTATCCCATTGTTCGGTATCTCTATGATTCACCACGTCTAGTTGTATATCGCCTAATCGCATCTATGAAAAATCGATGAATCCACGAGATATTGAATGCTAAACGACGCATGCGTTACGCGTAATCGATTAAAAAAATAATATTAGATCGTCTTGGCAATCAAACTGTTTTTGTCTTCTGCACGCGTCTCGTCTCGTGGAAAGTTATCGCCGCGCTACCGCTAAGATTCTTTCCGTATCCGCTGTGAAACACATTCGCCCGCGCTCGAGGCATATTTAATAAAAAATTTGGAAAGCAGAGAAGATTTCATTTTTCTCGATCGAATGCCCTCGAAGTATTAATACCGCGGGAAACGCTTGGGCGGTGATCGCCTGACCGCGCCATTACGAATTCTTCGTGCGCGTAGCAAGATCACCAACCCATCATCAGGGGCAAGATTTCCTTATAAAAAAAGTTGATACAGAACGATTGAGAACGATAAAATTTCTATCAATTTGAACCGTTTTCTATAAGCTATATTATTGACTTTTCGATCCTATAAAAATCCTATCACATTTTATTGGCTTCTATAAGATTAATATTCTGTTGGAAACGATAAAAATTCTATCTCTCGTATTCAATCTGTTGTATCCAATGGAATATTAACCCTTACTAGATACAATTTGGTGCCTCATCTCTACAAATATGGGTAGAATCCGGCCGTTTTTTAACCTATTCAGAATAATTCAAAAAATCACCAACTCTAAAAATTCATCAACATACTTTCAACTTTCTAAAATAAATATTGACACTTCATTTTGGAAAATAATAAAATATAATATAATTTATAATTACCGAAAGATTTCATTCAGTCATCAATTCAAAGAATGTACGAACAAGAATCGTTACTAGTGATCTACATCAATAGGGTAAGGTTTCAAATAACTGATTGACATTAATCTGTTTTTATCGTTAAATTAATGAATCTAACAATCGTGTATTAACGAAAAAAATAAAATCGTTATTGATTTGAAAATTATTCAGAATTTCTATCGGCGGTATACAAAACCAAGTTTATAAGATTCTATTGTTTTTTTAGCAAATTGAAAAACATATCCGAACGTTCATACTAATATGAAATATATTAGGTGTACAACTTTGCTTCCACCGTTTTTTTCCGAAATTCGAGGTTTTATTGTAAAAAACTGATTATACATTTATGATTCAAAATATTGTCCATCGCTGGCCACTACTTTCTCCCATCTTTCGGGTAGCGTACGAATCCCGCGTCGAAAAAACTGGTCTTTTGAGGCTATTCACGAATCGATCCAATTTTTTACTTCTTCATAAGACCGGAAGTGCTGGTCAGCCAGGCCGTGTGCCATTGATCGAAACAAGTGATAGTCAGAGGGAGCAACGTCTGGAGAATACGGCGGGTGGGGTAGGACTTCCCATTTCAACGTTTTCAAGTATGTCTTGACCACTTTCGCAACATGGGGTCGAGCATTGTCATGCTGCAAAATCGCTTTATCGTGTCTCTCGTTGTATTGCGGCCGTTTGTCTTTCAATGCTCGGCTCAAACGTCATTGCGTTCGATATTGATCGCCTGTGATTGTTTCAGTCGGTTTTAACAGTTCATAATACACGCCGAGCTGGTCCCACCAAATACAGAGCATGACCTTGGAGCCGTGAATATTCGGTTTGGCCATCGACGTGGAAGCATGGAACTCCCCATGATTTTCTGTGGTTGGGGTTATCGTAATGAACCTATTTTTCGTCCCCAGTTACAATGCGATGCAGAAATCTCTTCCGTCTTTACCTTTCAAGCAGCTGTTTACAAGCAAACAAACGCCGTTCAACATCTCTCGGCTTCAATTCGTACGGCACCCAATTTCCTTGCTTCTGAATCATTCCCATGGCTTTGAGGCGTTTTGAAATGCCTTGTCACTCCCAATGATCATGCCAATTCTTCTTGATTTTGACACGAGTCTTGCTCAAGTAATGCCTCCAATTCTGCATCTTCGAAAACCTTCTCTCTTCCACCGCTATGCCGGTCTTCGACATCAAAATCACCGTTCTTGAAGCGTTGAAACCACTCACGACACGTTCTTTCACTAATAGCGGCCTCACCATAAGTATTTGAGAGCATTCGATGAGCCTCAGCCGCAGATTTCTTCATATTGAAGCAAAAAATTAAAACCTCCCGTAAATGACGAGAATTTGGCTCGTAAACTGACATTTTCAATCGAGAATAACTTTATGATGCAGACACAAATCGACTAATGTTTCTATGGGGTTATGTTGACAGATGCCCAAGTTTATTGTATGATCTATTTATTTCGACCACCACTTACCGCTAAAGCCATCTATAGGAAAATGGCGGAAGCAAAGTTGTACACCTAACTAATACTATAATGAAATTTTAGATCCATCTGATTTTCCAAAATAGAAATACTTATTGGAATTAATGAGTTCATATAAAATGGATCATTCTCAATCCATAATTTAGTCATTGAGTTTCCATCAATAATGTTAGGAGTATGTTTTAAGGATTTTACAAGAGATGGCACTAATGTTAGTGTTGTCGGAGACATTTCAATTGCAGCTATTGTTTCTTGATGCTTTACTCTATGATATTTAGTCATTTACTAATAATAGACGCAGTAAACAACGTGTTAATACCATCCCAAATAAAACAACAATGTTTATAAAATGTTTAGGAACGGTTATTTTTGTTTTAAAACCATTTAAGGTTGTTTTAAAAACGTTTTTTAGGAACCGGTTAAATAACTATGTTTTTCAACATACAAACATTTAAAAATTGTTTTTTTTTTTAAGATAAAATATAAATGAAAAGAATAAGTAAATAGTGAAGGATTGTATTGGAATTATATATCATTTGAAATGAAGACATGAATTTGTCAAGTTACAATGCTTGGCTATATAGCAGATTATAGCACAAACTCATTTCCGGTTTTGTCTCATTCGCGTTCTGTCTCTATTAGCTCTTACTTAAGATACTTTATGACCGCTATTTTATTTGTACGTATTTGTTGTACGACAAATGTGTGTATAACAGAGAGATCCTTGGATCTCTCTGTTATGCACACATTCCTAGGATTATTTCTGACGTTTCCTATACGGACACTTATAATGTATTAAAAACTTTACTTATAAGTAACTTGTAATCTTTACTCCGTAACTCCGTTACGGAAAAACATTTTTCAAGATTTTTTCAACGTTTTTGTTCTTGGAATTTAAAAAATGGATATTTAAAAGCTAAAAAGCATTTTCGATATGCGTTGCTTTTGTTTTTTAAACATAAGAAAACGGCAGCTAAAGATATAGAATTCTGATAGAAACTTATGGTAATGTCATTCATTAAGACATGTGAATATTGATTCGACTCAAAAATGGTGATTTCAATGTTAATGACAAAGATCACTCGAGACAACAAAAAAATTTGGAAAATGCAGATTTGCAAGCATATATATTTATTATAGGACGAAAATCCTGCATAATCTACTTCATAACTTGCCAGAGAATTAAATGTTAATCGTACAACAATTACTAAACGTTTACATGATATGGGAAAAGTTCACAAAAAAAGAAAAAGGATTCTACATCAGTTATCGGAAAATGCTATTACGAACCGATTGAACATTTGCATTTCGTTGATCGCCAAACAAAAAAGAAGAGTTTTTTTCGTATCGAATTGTTACTGAGGATGAAAAATGGATCTATTTTGATAATTTCAAACGAAAAAATCATGGGTCTAGGCTAAGTAGCAACATTCACTTCAAGGTGCAATATTCACGATTCAAAGATATTGCTGTATATTTGGTAGAATCAAGATGTTGTGTATATACTGTTGTATGTATATACTATGTATATACTGTTAAATCCGAAAGAAATTCTCCGTTCGTCATCGACAACAATTATACAAATTGAAAGCATTAGATCAAAAACGATTTCCACTTGAGTAAACGATACAAAGTGATCCTTTTTTACGATAAAGTTCGACTTCATATTACATTATCAGTGAAGCAAATAGCATATTACATTATCAGTGAAGCTATTAGAGCTGGAATGGGAAGTCTTATCGCATCCTGCATATTCTCCAGACATTGTTCTGATTTTCATTTGTTCCAATCAATGTAATATGCTCAAGAGGACACATTCATAATTTCAAAGATGTGCAAAAATTCATTGAAAATTGGATTAACTTCAAAAAAGAATCTTTTCGTTTTATCGCGGAATCCATCTTTTGCCAGAAAGATGGGAAAAAGTTATACAAAACAAAGGAAAATATTTCGATTAATATTAAGATATTCATTCATTATCTTATTTAATATTGTAAATCAGTTTTTAAGGAAAGAACTCAACTCAAAACTAAATCACACTCCTAATACAAAAGAAAATTTAATCATTTTTTAATAAATTAAAAACTTATCTAAATGTATAGTATAAGAGAAGCACGAGGGGCATTTCATAAACTTCTATCTGACCTTACAGAGTAGAAATATCTATAGAAATATAACGTAAATTTACTAATATATAAAATGAATTGTTACTAATATAATATTTAAACAATGACATTCTATCGGCAAAGTAAAAAACCAAGTCTACAAGATTCTATCGTTTTTTTAACAAATCCGAAAATTTATCAAAATGTATTCGAAAAGTACGAACAAAATTTTATAGATTTCTGATTTTTTGCTGAGAAAATATCTACAATAATTTATCATAATTTTCATACAAAATGGATCGTTCTCAATCTGCAATTTATAATCAATGAATTTATATCCATAAAGATAGATCCGGAATCAATTAAAGCTGTATGATTTAATCCTAGCACACCATTGTTATTTTTAATTACCTTTCCAGCCATACCTGTAAAACTTTATCAAAACTGTATTTCTGGACTGAATAGATATTTTTTAACTCAAAACGTGTGAAATTTATACTTTAAAGACAAGGACAAATAAATATAAATCAAATAAATAATATTTTATTTTCAATTATAATGCTTCAAAGAAGTTTTATTCGCAAAAAATGACTACGTTGGATAAAAAATTCTCAAATTTTTAAATTTAATGTTCAAGCAAAAACCCGTAGGAATTTTTTAGTTGACCCTTTGAATTAACAAAAAAAAAATAATACGATACGAATCCTCAAAAAAGTATAATTATTTGAACTATCGAAAATAAACATTTTTGAAAAATCTACATATTATAAATTTACAATCAATAAATAAAATTTTATTATTTGAACAATATAAAATGATATATAAAAGATTGTACATGTATAAATATTATTATAGTATATATGATTAAATTTAGGATTTAGTTTAGAGATAATGCAACACTCGCTCTAAAGCAATACATCCGCCCCAGCCGAGCGATCTTTGAAGACTGACAGAGATTATAAAATTTCTACTATTTATTGTATTGAATTAATTCTTTTTAATTCTACATTTTCGTGTAATTACTTTTAAAGTTTATTTTAAAGTTTATTTTATACTATCCGAAACTTACAAGCAGTAAATGAATATTTAATAAAAAATAAAGGGGTACCTAGAACGCCGAAAAGTTACAAGCTAATCACGTATATAATCCCAAGTATTCTCTTTCGTGCATTCTCACATCGAGAATAACGCAAAAAAAAATATCCTTGCAAACTTATCATATCTATGGACAGTTAAAGTTTTTTCAGTCTCAATTCGAGTCTTTAAATTATATCATAAAAAGTTACATCAATGTGAAAAATTACATAGGATGCATTGACCCAAGAATGATCAGGATTAATTTTCGTTTTTTGTCAAATTAAAAAATCTGTCTGTGCCTATGCAAAATAAAAATAATTATTATTTTATATTATTTAGTTCTGGGTAATTATTTAGTTGCGGTCGCGACTTTGACAACATATGTTAAGATTAAAGTTATCGGAACTATTCCCGAAACTATAATTATCGTTTATTTTATTCATTAACAGTTCTAAATATTATGCGTTATTTCGATTATATGTATACATATACACATTCATAGTAAAACATTTTGTATTTGCGTTAGAAACGATCCTCTCAAATTCTTGTTAAAATTTTGTGAATTTTTAATACATCCGAGTTTTAGTTTAATATGATTCTATTATTTGAATATTTTATGTTAAAATAAATTTAACATTTCTCCGTGTTAAAATAATTATATAAGTAAGTAAACAAATAACATATAAATAATGTAATTTAAGATAGTTATACCCCAAAATATATTATTCAAGAATGTCTTCAAATTTTCATCTCAAATAATTTAGATGTTAATACATACATACATGCCTGTAGATAATAAGAAATATTAATCCTTAAAGATAGCCGAATACGCACGCTCGCCCGGCTTACTATTGCGAAGTGTATATGCCTACCGATCGCTTGGCGCACGGGCCTTGGGAGTTGGAGATTGGCTGGCAAGAGCCCCGTGCCGCGCACACCACCGCAAGTCTCCAGCTCGGAGACGGCGCGTTTGCCAGGCTATCCCTGTTCCTCACGGCCAGCGCGCCAAGCGATCGGTAGGCGTACACACTTCGCAGTAGTATTCGGTATTCTTTTTTAAGGCTTAATATCTCGTTACTATTGGGGAAATTTACAAAATGGTAGAGGACTTTTCGACTCAATTTAGTCCGCTCAACCTGCTCATGAAATATTTCGCGATTATTTCCAGACACCCTATATAACCGATTAAACATCGCAGATTTTTCTATATCTACTTTGTAGTATAGCTATTTTTGCTGTGATGCGACATGAATTTTCATCATATAACCTCGAAATCATATTAAAAAAATTAAGTCTCAAATAATTAAATTCGTGAGGAAACTCGTGTAACAACACTGTAAATATTTATCGCATGATGTTAAAATTTGAATCAATATAAAAATCTTATTTACATTTTCTCGAGAATTGAGAACGTTCATTAGATATGGCAACGTCGCATTTTCAAGAACCGACAAGGAAGTTGTCTTTCGCATTTTTGTCATTTCTTCATGGAAGCCGCTTTATACTTTTTTTTTACTAAAACTGTATTTTTGATATATTTTCCTTTATAACGCAATTAAACAAATATTTTTTTCTTTCATATAAATATCTTGATAAATAACTTGTTGAGTCTACATTCTGTTCACAAAAATGCGATATGACATCTAATTCCTCTTATTTACTATTGTACATGATATGGAGGTTTCCTTTTTTTTTCTTAAATTAATTTATTTTATTATGATTTAATATTGTAAGTATATAAAATACTTCGTTTTATTATTTTTACATTTTACATAGATATATTTGCTTGAAATTTAGAGACGTTTGAGTCTGTCGTTGATTCACATAGTTGGGGTATAACTTAAGAATTACTTGAAATTACAGATTATTCTAAATTGCATGTAAAAGTAATACAAAAAAATTAGAAACAGTTGACTGTCTGGATCAAAAATAATTTCAATAAAAATTAATATTTTTTAAATTTGTAATATAATAGAAATAGGTAGAAATATGAAAATTTATTAGGAAATAAATTTATTATGAAATTTATTATAAAATAATGATAAAGATGTCAATTTTTTTATGTAAGTACTTTATGAATCAAAAATATTTATGTAAAGTTACATTGAGATACAAACATTAATTGTTCAGTAAACAAAAGATTTATTTGTTATAAACTACAATAACTGGAACCTCAATGAAACTTTGCATAAGTCATTTTTAGTACTTAAAATATACAAAAATTTAGACTTTTGTTGTTATTAAAAAAATTTTTATTTATAACAATAAAACTAATACAAAATAAAATAAAAATGTGTTGCTCAATAAAAACAGAACGTTATGAACATAACTTTCACGTACAAGGTGTTACAGACACATACTAGGCAGTATGACAGATTGCCTAGTCAAACTTCGCAGGAGCAGGCACGGCTCAATAGGTAATGATTTTATATTATAAAGTTTATATTACAAAGGCATTAATTTATTGATCAATTTATCTTAAAGGAACTTTCATTCAACTTAACTTAATTTGTGTTATTTTTAAAACAAATTTTTATTATTTATATTATATTATAAAACTTATATTATAAAGTCACCGTCATTACCTACTGAACCGTGTCTACTCCGCAAAGTTTGCTACACAACCCGTCGTACTGCCTAATATGTATCTGCAACATCCTGTGTTTAAAACGTAAATATTAATATACATGTCCTTATAACTTTTTTAAAACATAAATTCTAAGAATAAATGAATAAAATGTGTGTTTCAATTTAATATATTATAAATGTTAATTTTATTGAAGAAATATGTTCTGTACAATTAGTTACAGATCTTATATGTTAAAAAGATACAGATATTTTGTGTTATTTTCTCTTTGTAACAATAAATACCTGTTAAATCTATATATTGCACATGTTAAATATCATAAAGGCATCGACTAAACTAAAAAGTGTAAAAGAACATCTAATTTCAATTAAATTTAATATTATAAATGTATCAATTTAATATATCAACATAAAATTTGTTTTTAAGGTGAGTCAAAGTATTACGGTTCTTGTGTTAATTTTTTACATAAAATTGTGTTATTTTCTAACATCTCATTAAATTAATACAAAAATTTGAGTGGATCGTTTAGTCTTATGAATAATTGATGTATTTCTGTTATATAAAAAATAGTTCACCTTCATTTATTTCATTCATAAAACGTGAACTGAAGACTCATGTTATTGCTAAAATATTTTCACGATTCAAAATTGTTAAGTAATTGAAAAATAAATTTTTCGATTTGTATATCAGCAATAAGGAATTTAATCAGTTGAATGGATAACATTCGCTTCTTTAATTTTACCCATAATTTTATACATCGCTTCTTTAATTTTATCCGTAATTTTATAAACATGCTTGACATTGATTTTGTTATAACATACAAAGTAGAACAAAATCGTTGAAAAATATTGATAAAACGTTTTTTCATAACGTTAACAAAAAAAAAGCGTCACTTTGTCCTGCCAGGACAAGGTCAAAATTTATTTTTCAATTACTTAACAATTTTGAATCGTGAAAATATTTTAGCAATAACATGAGTCTTCAGTTCACGTTTTATGAATGAAATAAATGAAGGTGAACTATTTTTTATATAACAGAAATACATCAATTATTCATAAGACTAAACGATCCACTCAAATTTTAATCCTACTCTATTCAGATTAAGAAATCTGTCACAGGCTTGTGCTGACCAGTATCATTGTCACTATCGAGAATAATCGCTTCTCGATGAGAAGAATGGCAATAAAAATGGGATAGATTGGGAAGTAAAACATTACAACACAAACAGCACAGTCAAAGCTGTCCACATTTATACTCAAAAATAAAATATGCAACACTCAAATCGCAGTGAAACGAAATACGTTCGCCGTCATGATCGAATGATCTCTCGAGACTGAGGACAATTGCTTTGTTATTATTTCCTAATTAAATTAATAAACTATACCAGCGTATTATTTCGTTTTCAAGTAATCTCAAATATTATAATAATATTAAATTGAGAGATATAAAATTAAGAATGCTTATAGCAGGAGGTATAACATTGGTAATAAGTCGATCACAAGCATGCGATTAGTTCAGCGTGATGCCTATTGCACGCGAGATGAGCGATAATGAGGAGGATAATGAGAATTCTGCTTTGCATCGTCATATGCAAAAAAGCAGAGCTTTCATTGGATATCACTCGTCGCTCATCGTCCATGTCCAGTGTGCAGTAGACATAAGTATATTAAGCTACCATTCTAGGGATTTAAATCTTGTCGGCGATATGATGCGTTTGTCAATAATTAATTGTTAATAAGATGAAGAATATAGATGAAGAATATGCGAATAGATAAATTGAACTGGAAAAATAAAAAGTAAAACTAACGAAAAAATTTATTTTTTGTTAGTCACATATCAACAAAATGAATGAATATATTTTTACATATTTCTGTATTCTTTCTTTTGAAAGAATCCGGCTAATAAATCTGACTAAATTCCTACACGTTTTCCTGACCGATCCTTTTTAAAAGTGGGACATTTCCTAACGAGATATTCTAATCAGATTTTAATAATAACTGGGAAAAACCGATCAAATTCCTACTTAAATTTCCACATAGAATTTTTATAATAGATCCTGGACGTTCATTCATTGAAAAAAATGCATGTAATTTTACGTAGAAGTTACACATATATAACCGGAAAATTACCTAAATATGACTGGAAATTTTTAACTAATGAAGGGGCGGTTAGAAAAGCGCTGATCTATTTTAAGAGAATTATAATTAGAGCGCATAGCTACAAATACAGTGTAAAAGGCTTTTCATTTATTTGTCATACGACAAATTTTTCAAGCCTATTGATTGGCTACAGGCTAGAGAGATCTAAGGACCTCTCTATCCTAGCTAATCTCTATTCTATACATTTGTCATACAACAAAAACGCACAAATGAAATAGCGGCCTTATATATATTATATAAAATGTATATATTAGATCTACAAATAAGTTCTGACTCTTTTTTTTTTACAGAAAATTGATATTTATTTACATATTTATTTATAATAAAAAACCAAAGCACATGTCTTCAAAATAGATTTCTATCACTTTCGACATATTTTTGCCATCTCTCGGGCAACTGGCGAATCTTTGCTCAGAAGAACGATGGTAGTTTTGATTCAATAAATTCGGTTATGGAATTTTCGACTTCTTCGAGTATTTGAAAGTGCGTATTAATGAGATGGTGCTGTAGAGAACGAAAGAAGTGGAAATCTGTAGATGCCATATCTGAAGAATAAGTCACATGAGGGAGAATTTTTCAGCCCAGTAGAGATTAATTCTTTTTTGCTATCCCAAATGGGACTGTGCGTTATCCTGCAGCAGTATCTACAATATCACCTGATGAGTTCCCTTGCTGGTAGGCAAGGATCGTTTTTTATTTCATCATTTAAACACATTAATTGTTATTGATAACGCTCAGGTGTGTCAATAACAACAATTATCAATAACATTGATGCATTTTCCCAGGTTTTAGTAACCCAAAGTAATACTCAAAGTATAGTACACCTTTCATATCTCACCAAATGCATAACGATATTTTTTTCAAGTGAATATTCGATTTTGCAAGTGATGTTAACGATTCTTCAAGATAAACCCATGATTTTTTTCTTTTTTTTAGGGTTCTCATATAGAATTCACTTCTTATCACTAGTTATAATTTAAATCGAAAATTCTTCTGCTTAAATCTTGACAACAGGCAAACTGTGTCGCAATATCTCACTTTGTTTTCTTGAACTGAGCACATACAGAACCTAACGACCTTAACAGCCTTCTGTATTCTTCCCAGCTTCTGCAATCGATGGGAAATCGCTTGTTGAATGATACCCAGTTGTTCAGCAAGCTCTTTTCGTGTTTGACAAAGATTTTCTTGCAACAGCTGATCCAATTCCTCATCTTCAACTTTTTTTGGTGCTCCCGAACGATATTGATCGAAAAGATTGAAATTACTCGTCTGAACTTTCCCGAAGAAGAAGTGCGGAAGAAGTGCGGAGATGGTGCGAAAAAGATGCAGAGAGATACGAAAAAGATGCGAAAGAGATGCAGAAAAGGTGCGAAAGAAGTGCGGAAGAGAAAATAGTGCAGAAGTGATGTGTACATTGTTTCCTATATAGAACATTTCGATTTCTATGGTCTGAAAATCATCAACAACTATAGATTAATTGTATCATAAAAACTTATAAGTTTTATGATGACAAATTTTACAGTACTGATAGACTTTTCGATGCATGTAATTCCACATTGAACACTGTAGTAAATGAACCATAAAAAACTTATACGAGGTTAAAATAATCGAATTTCGAAGTTGTCGAGATATGCGTGCGATTATGGCTTAGAGTTAGCGTATTAGATTATTACTCCATAGGTTTTAAGATTTGAATTCCGTCAATACTACAAAAAAAGAGTTTGGTTAGATTATTTGGAAATTTTCAATCAATTTATCTGTTCAAAAATGAATGAATCAGAATTCTTGTAAAAATTACTGGATGAATTTGATTAATTCTTTCTAGTTAAATCTACCAAAATTTTTTGTTGATCTAATAACGCTTTTCCGTTGAATCTACCAGATTTTCTTGTTGATTGAACAATTATTTTCGTAAATTCTACCAGAATTTCTTATTGAGCAAATTAATTTTTCCCATTAACTTTACCAGAACTTTTTGTTGATCGAATAGTGGCGAAGAAGAGAAGTTTTTTTCATCAGCCATGCTACTTCAATAACGTTCCACTTTTTTTCCGAATTTTTGACAGATCACAGTACGATTTATTATTAGAATTGTTCATTCAATTGAACTTGCAATTTCGTTATTTCACAGGATTTCACTTCACGATACATGCTCAACGCTCGACTACACCAATCAGCCACTAATTCGCGATCACGCGATGTACGAAACAATATACGTTATACGTATTTGCTCGACTCGCGCGACTTGCGCGAACTTGCACAAAACCGCCAGAATAAAACCATCAGGCGTTAACGTTAATCAGAATTCTGATAACGTTGCGTATGTCTAGTGAATATATTGGGTTATTCAAAAAGTTGCGTTTTTTTCATTGATTTTCAGGTGTGTTTATTTAATATATGTAATGAATATTAATCAATGATATATTGGCCATTTTGTTCGATGACTTTCTGCAATCTTCCGGGCAACTTCTAATACCACGTTCATAAAACTTCCCATCCTTCTCTGCGAGAAACTTGTCTAGATGCTGTTTGATGAGGTCTTCAGAAGCAAACGTTTTACCATTTAAGGAGTTTTGCAAGGAGCGAAAGAGATGGAAGTCTGATGGTGCAAGGTCTGGACTATACGGTGGATGTGGTAACACATCCCAACCATGTTGTAACAATTTTTGCCGAGTGATCAAACTTGTGTGGTTTCGCATTGTCGTGGTGAAACACCACACCCTTACGATTGATTAGCTCGGGACGTTTCTGTGCGATGGCATCACTTAATTTCTGCAGCTGCTCACAATAGACATCAGAATTAATCGAATTTTGTTCTTTGGAAGTAGCACATAGAACTGGTCCCTTCCAATCCCATTACATTGACAGCATTACTTTTTTTTGGTGGATCTCCGCCTTTGCTTGCCTTTCCGGTGCTTCACCTCGCTTATTCCAACTTCTTTTTCGGTTAATATTGTTGTAAACAATCCATTTTTTGTCATCCGTGATCATACGCTTCAGAGAACGGATCGTTTTCTTCGCGTTTGATGAATTGATCGCAGATGCTCATGCGATTCATCAGATGAATTTCTTTCAACTCATGCGATACTCAAACATCGAGCTTCTTTACGAAGCCTAGCGATTTCAAATCATAAACACTTCCAATGAACACTTTTAGAGCAGTAGCAAGCTCCCGAACCGTTGAATGCTTATTTGCTTGCACCAATGCTTTCATTTCATCGTCGTCAATCTTGGAAGGCCTACCGGAGCGATGAGCGTCTTTGACTGAAAAATCACTATCATGAATCGGACGAACCAGTTCTGGCACTGGCGTTTTTTGACGACATTTCTGCTCGACGCAACTTTTCCCTTGCTTCAGTTGCTTTCTTCCCTTTTTTGAAGTAATAAAACAGAATATGGCGAATATGCTTTTCAAAATTCTCCATGTTCGAACCACAATTGCAAGCACAAAACTCGACCGAATCGCGTCAACTTTTTTTTTTAGATTGAGTGTCAACAACAAACGCGCGTAAACATTCATGTCACGCTCCATACAAATAAACGTGGACAACGCCATCTATTGAAAAAAAACGCAATGACTTTTTGAACAATTCAATAACAAGAAGGTTTGTAGATCCAATTGAAAAATATTAAACAAATCCTTATAGTATAATTTACCAAACGGTCTAGTCATAAAATTTCGAGTCCTGTTATAACAATCAGAAATTCTGCTAGATTTAACCAAAATGTATTTAACCATTAATGTATATACATCTTGTTGATACAATCAAATCATTTTTCTCAGTGTACATATCTCTTTCAAGTGCCATACGCAGAATATAGGCGCCTACTTCTCATATACCTATGCGCGCACACTGATCATACAAAGTATATGAGGACCTACAGTATAAATGCCGATTCTGAATTTTTAAAGAAATTTCCTGGGGAAGGAAACTCGGTTTGCTATTGCCTTCCAAGAGGAGCTACAAGCGTACGAAAATTTTTCGATTCTGTCGGGGATCGAACCTGGGATCTCTAATATAGCAGATCAATTGCGTGCGTTATCCGCTACATGCTGCATATACATCGCGCTCGATGCTGCATATACATTTTCAAAAAAAAAAAAAAATATATATATATATATATATACGTATAAATGTACGGCGTATTTTAAGCACGATGGACATATGATGTAAATATGAGAATAAAAAATAAACGATTTGTTAAGACAATATGTGTGAATACACAAGTAAAAGTTTAATACCAATCGAAGTTGAATCTTAGATAATTTTTTAGATAATTAACACCTTTAAATAATTTCTATGTAAATTATATACTAAATATGTCATTTAAACTGAGCGCCAAATTGATGTTTCGGACTTACAAACATAATTAAACTACTATAGTAAATATATAAATTAAATTAATAAGCATTTTAATAATTTAATGCTCAATCTTATTAGAAAGAAGTGGATTTACTGAAAAATCATAAATAAATTTACTGTAAATAATTTACTGCAAATAATTTATGTAATAAAAATAAAAAATATTTTACTTTCTATTTCTTATATTTATGTCATATTTGCATTTAATAAATACCTACGTAGAAAACAATAGATTCAATAAAATTTTCGATAAATTCTGATACATTCATGATTCTTAACTACGAAAGAAACTATAAAAAATGATAATGTAATAACAGGATAATTATGAAAGGAAACGATAAAAAATTAGTTATAGAGTTACGATATTATTTTGTTAATTTAACGATATTTTTTCATTCATAATTACCACTCCCGACGTCCGTATTGTACCATTTTCCGAGTGAGTCAAGCGAAAAATGCGTTGGGACAACAAGAAGTTTTGTTGTTTATAAGAAGAAAACAGATTTGGATCTGGCAGTCGCTCCATTGGGACGTGTTCCGCTCCTGTCCTTGCACTTATTATATTTAAGCGTTTTACAATAAGAACGAGAGCGAATGCTCTCGTTCTTATTGTAAAACGCTTAAATAAAGTCTTGCTCATCTTTTCTTAAAAACCTGTGTTAGCTTATTTCCACTTGGGAGTGCGCATTTGCATGGACTTGCAATACGTACGCGCGGACGTATAACATCATTATACTATAGCATACAATAACATTTAATAAGTTAAATCTTAAAGAATATGATAACACTCTAATATGAAATATTATATAGCATTTCGTACAAAAAAATCGAAATCATGAACAAAATACATTTCAAAAATTTAAAAATAAAATAAAATAAATAAAGTTCTTTTACTTTCTCTATCAGATTTTGTTATATATGGGATCTGTACATAAGAAACAATAAAAATCTTATCGAAAAATTCCTACAACGCCATGTAGGTTTTCTATCATACATAATTCTATCATATCATACATACATAATTCACATTAGTGAATTCACGAACCAGATTTCATATTCAAGACAATAAGATTTTTTTCTATCTTTTTCTATTAACTTTTTTTTTCAGGATAGGACATCACGTGAAATGAGACTCACCTTATATTAGTGAAATATATATCTTATATTAAAAGTCGCGCATCAATCATGAAATATATATTATGAAATATATATATTTTATATGTTAAAAGTTGCATAAAAATTGTTTTGTTAATAATTTTTTAATAAATAGTGAGCGAAGGAAAGCTTCAATGAACTTGATCTCCTTGAAAGATCAAGATCTAGATTAAGATCACTCGGAGATCATATGGAGCTGACTATGTAAAAGAAAAACTTTATCTAGTCGATTCTTGAAGCGAAGCAATAAAGTCAAATCAATGTTTTTAAAAAATCATAATCAAATTTATCAGTGGCGAGAAAACGTTCGACGAAATAAATAAAGATATCACCTGAGTATTATCTGCATATCCTAATTTTTCGCTCTTACATTAATGTTTGACTCTCATTAGCCTTATCTAAATTTTTATTTTATTGTTTGAGAAATTGAGAATCCTTATATTTATATATTTATATATTTATATACTTATGTAATTTTGTTAATTATTATTATTTTTGAACTAAAATTAGATCTTAAATGAGTTTGAGTGAATGAAAACATTAATTTTTGTTGTAAATAGCCTTAATAATTAACATAATTAATAATATTACAAACTTACAATAACGTATAGAATCGTTAAATGTCTAGCAATGCTAATTATGGACAATATTAAACAATTTTAATTCTCAAACTATACTGTATGTTTTTCCAAAAGTATAGGTCAATAAATATTCATTATATTTTAATATCGATTCGTTAAAAAGTATGTTATAAAACAATGCACATTCATATATGTCAACAGATTTGTTCAAATATATGACGCAGTTAAACAATCATCCCATCTAGTAATTCTGTGTTTTTATTTATATCGATACTGTTTTCTTATTCCTCAATGTAAATCATTTCAGTTACGCTCTAGTAAAAATTTTTCTTATAATTTTCATATAAATTGGAACATTTTCCAAAAATACTTAAAAATATTCGGAAAGTTTACATCTTTTCTCAGAATTGTTCGTAGTGAATTCTGAAATATTCTGAGATTTCTTATCCCTTATAATTTTTAAAAAGTATTTTTAAATTTTTTAGATTTTATAACATTTTATCAGAAATTATACTTATAAAAAAAATCTTAAAAATCTTATGATATTACATAATTAACATATATGAAAAATTCTGAGAAAAGATTTTCTGAGAAGTGCTCCAATTTCTTTTTTATAGGTGTACAACTTCGCTTCCGCCGTTTTTTTTCCGAAATTCGAGGCTTTATTGTAAAAAACTGGTTATACATTTATGATTCAAAGTATTGTCCATCGCTGGCCACTACTTTCTCCCATCTTTCGGGTAGCGTACGAATCCCGCGTCGAAAAAACTGGTCATCTTTTGAGGCTATCCACGAATCGATCCAATTTTTTACTTCTTCATAAGACCGGAAGTGCTAGTCAGCCAGGCCGTGTGCCATTGATCGAAACAAGTGATAGTCAGAGGGAGCAACGTCTGGAGAATACGGCGGGTGGGATAGGACTTCCCATTTCAACGTTTCCAAGTATGTCTTGACCATTTTCGCAACATGGAGTCGAGCATTGTGCTGCAAAATCACTTTGTGTCTCTCGTTGTATTGCGGCCATTTGTCTTTCAATGCTCGGCACAAACGCATCAATTGCGTTCGATACCGATCGCCTGTGATAGTTTCAGTCGGTTTTAACAGTTCATAATACACTACGCCGAGCTGGTCCCGCCAAATACACAGCATGACTTTGGAGCCGTGAATATTCGGTTTGGCCGTCGATGTGGAAGCATGGCCGGGAACTCCCCCGATGATTGAATGATTTTCTGCGCTTGGGATTATCGTAATGAACCCATTTTTCGTCCCCAGTCACAATGCGATGCAGAAATCCCTTCCGTCTTTGCCTTTCAAGCAGCTGTTCACAAGCAAATAAATGCCGTTCAACATCTCTCGGCTTCAATTTGTACGGCACCCAATTTCCTTGCTTCTGAATCATTTTCATGGCTTTGAGGCGTTTTGAAATGACTTATTGAGTCACTCCCAATGATCGTGCCAATTCTTCTTGATTTTGACACGAGTTTTGCTCAAGTAATACCTCCAATTCTGCATCTTCGAAAACCTTCTCTCTTCCACCGCTGCCGGTCTTCGACGTCAAAATCACCGTTCTTGAAGCGTTGAAACCACTCACGACACGTTCTTTCACTAATAGCGGCCTCACCATAAGTATTTGAGAGCATTCGATGAGCCTCAGCCGCAGATTTCTTCATATTGAAGCAAAAAATTAAAACCTCCCGCAAATGACAAGAATTTGGCTCGTAAACTGACATTTTCAATCGAGAATAACTTTATGATGCAGACACAAATCGATTAATGTTTCTATGGGGTTATGTTGACAGATGCCCAAGTTTATTGTATGACGTCTATGATCTATTTATTTCGACCACTTACCGCTAAAGTCATCTATAGGAAAACGGCGGAAGCAAAGTTGTTCATCTAATAAATAAAAAGTTATTTATAAAGAAATTCTGAAAAAATTATATAAAAAATACTGAGAAAAATTTTCACCTGGGCGTTCTTTTTTCTAAAGTCTTTTTTTTCGAATTCCAAAATTTTAATGTCTTCTCACTCAAACTCGTGTTTTGTCGTTAAAAGATCCGAGATTACAAAAAGTTTTGATGTCAATTTTGCATTAATGTTCTTTAATCCTCCACAATTATCTCTTTGTTTGATCAACTTCGCAATTTTTGCTATAAATTTTGTAAATCACATTGCTATTATTTAATTTGAATGTTTGTCCTTATGTGCCTAATAAATCTGTTTAATTTATTTATACGTCGAACTGTCGTTACAAATTTATTGATTGTCACAGAAATATTGTTTGTAATTTGCTCGACAAATAATAACACTAAAAAATTTTTTCTTGATTTGTCACTACCGCTATTATTTTTCATGGCACATCATTCTAATGGCATACATTTATTTATAAATTGTTCAATTTTTAACTGATTTATATCACCAAACATTACCGAAAAAAGATAACCATTTCATAATAGCATCTCAATAGAAATTCAAAAATTTTTCATAATAAAATAGATTCTAGATAGAAGAACTACTTTGTCTACTAGTCCACATATGATTCCTAAGTGCATGTGTAATACATATTCCTTGTGGTACATATTTTTTAAAAGTGAATTACTTATAACTGATATAATCATCAGCGAATATTTACCGTTTTTTAGTAATAATACACTGATTCACTTTTAGAGAGTAGAATGTGATTAGAAAAAACTGATAAATCTCTCCCTGAAGATATTATATGGTATCAAATAATTATAATTTTATTTCCAATATGTATTAAAAATAAAATATATTAAGAATTAATTGAGGAATACTAATACTGATATTTCATGTGTCGGTGAATAAGGTTTTTCAAGCTTGTTGATTGATTGCAGAATAGAAAGATTCTCGAATTTTTCTGTCCTGCTAATCAACGTGCTTACAAAGTTTGTCGATCGACACATGATATATCAGATTAAGGCCGGTATTCATAATTCATTTTTATTTCAAAATTATCTTAAGGAAGTACGATCGAAAAATCAAAATGTTTCGATCTATCTAAAAATTACACAGAATATTTAAAACGAAACTAATGTTAAAATTTCAAACCGATTGACCGTGTAATTTTTAAGAAAGAAAGAACTAAAGTTAGAGTTTTATGCATGTCTTATAGCAAATGTATTGAATGAATATATTACATAATTACTTATTTTTAAAATGTTTCGATGTACATAAAAAAAAATATATAAATAGTTAAAACAAACTTTTTTTACATTCTTGTAAGAATTTTAACTTTATTCATCGTGTAATTTATTCAAAAAGCTTATACAAAAAGCTGATGAAAGTATATTTATATTTGAGCATCTAAAGAAATATACGCGGAAAACTTGGCAACGCTAAATTGTCTTCCGACGTTAAGCTAATTTTTTCCTATGACACATGTGTGATTGAATATATGTTTCTCTCTCTCTCTCTCTCTCTCTCTCTCTCTCTCTCTCTCTCTCTCTCTCTCTTGCTTATTGTTATGTTTTTAAGAAAACTAACTATAACAACTATTACTACAAAAAATGCAGTAAAATATATTTGAAAAAATATATAATAAAATATGAAAATATGAAAAAATGATGAATTATTTTTTAAAATTCAATACAGTATTTATTTTATTTAATAAAACACTAATCTTATATTAAGTATTAAAATTTTTATTTAACATTATAATAAAAAATATGATGAGATGTTTTTTTTAAAAAGATATTGATACAATAATATAAATATATATTAATAATGTTAATTTAATATACTTATAACGTTTAAAATATTAAAACGTAACTTTTATCATATGACTTTTATAATATATACAATTCGTATCACATAATTCGTAATATTAAAATTAAAGCATTCTTTTAGTATAAAATAATTATCAATTACTTATGAATTTGCCTTTATAACGAAGCATCGTATATAAAATAACTATAAAACACATATACGAAAATAATATTTTAACCTCAATTAACTATCAATTATTAACTGTCAATTACTATGTAGTACGCAAGAAGTTTCGAATAGAAATGCCAACCTCATTTTCAGAATGCAACGTTGCCAAGTTCGATAATTATTGAACATAAAACATTAAATTATTTGCATTTCCTAATAACAGAATATTAATATTATGATTTATAATTAAAAATTAGCAATCAATGTTATCTTTTAATTTTAATAAATCATAAATTAGTCTTTTTTATTATTAAAAGATTTTCATATATTGGGTCGATTACCATTGAAGAACAATAGCATACCCTCCTCACCACCCCGCAAGTGATCAATCGTACATCCTTAAGTAATATTTTAAGATGTTAATGCGATCCTCTGACTGGTTCGTTAATATCCTAAGATTGTATTTAAGTCTTAAATACAAGAATTAACTATGAATACCTGCTTATACAACCAAAAAAGTATTAAAGTTATAAGTTGAGCCGATAAATTATTTATAATTAATTCCTTTAATTGCTTGTTATAAGCCTTGTGTATTATTTATGCTTAGAATATTAAGATTTTTAATATCTAAAAAACTTTAAAATTTTATATAATAAGAGACAAAAACCTCAATATTTTCGTTGTCACTTTTCTAACAATAATTCAGTAAAAATATCAAGAATGTAAACAGTAAAGTAGAATTTTTCACTGACAATCCAAAAGTATTCCACTGATCTTCAATATAAAAACTCACAGTTTGCTCCTCTATTTTATATCTCATCGATTGTAGTTGATAAAAATAAATTTTTACAATAAAATCAGTATTTATAAATCGATAGTGCTGATTTTGTATCGATTGCGATGCTAAACAATATTACGTGTACATATAAACAAAAGAAGTGCTAATACAAAGACACGGTTCCTGATAACAAAATGTTAGTAGTTTTGGGACAAATTTCACTAAACTCGATCAAATTTTGACTACAAAATCATAGCCTGCGTTCGCATTTGGCTATGGATTTGTCGAAACCTTGATAAAGTTGACAGGCTGTCAGATTGGTAGCAGAAACCGAACAGTCCGAGCACACTCGAATCAGATTCTGCTTTCAATCTGCTGTCAGATTAGGCAGGTACTTATTCGGTTTCTACCAATCTGCTGGCGCAGCATATATAGCAGATTTTGTCATGTTTCTAACAGCAATTTTTTGATAATGTCAGATAATACAAACTGTGTACAATTTGTTGCCTTTCTGTAATAGAAATTGATAGCAGGTTCTACTTAAAATCTGTTTCTGGAGACTTTGATATTAGGGACGTTGTTGTATATAGCTGTTTTATTTAACAATGTATACAATATAATTTAATTGTATGTATACAATATAATTTAAACTAATCCAGAATATACAATTTTTCATTCTAGATTTAAACTGATAATTGTTTGCATGTATTCTAGGTATGTCATTAATTCAATTTCAATTTAAATAACATAGGATTCTACTATATTATATCGGAAACTTATTGTTTAAATAAAACGTATATCATATTTATATGAATTGAAATAAAAAATAAATTATACTTTGGATTATATAGGGTATCAGTTAAAGTGTGATAAATGTATATCTCAGAAACAAAGTATGTACAAGACAATGTTTCATATAAAATTCGTTTGATTTTGAGGGATGCATAAGATGCTACCCATTGATTTGATCTTGAATGGCGTTGTGAAGATCAGGGAAAGATTGCTTTAAATTTTTTAAATAGAATCCCATTTAATCCCTTACTTTATCCTCCTTTTATTCTTGTAGCTTCTCAAGAGTTTTCTAAAACATAATAAAATATTCTATCGCTAAATACTTTTCAAGTTATAAAATTTGAAGTTATAGTACCGCCGGTATTAACATTATTCAAAGTGTACCGCGTGTACACACACACACACACACACACACACACACACACACACACACACACACACACACACACACACACACACACACACACAGAGTGCTTCCACACCTACACATAAGTCGAGTTGCCTATCTGTCTATGAGCAAGAGGCATGCTTTAATGCAGAATAAAATTAAATCGCAAATCTGGCGGAGAGTCAGACAAGCACACATGTACGCACACGAGCGCGCGCACAGGAGGTAAATCCGATCGGGCAATCTCCACGCGGTACACCTTGGATAATATGCTCTAATGCTGGTGGTAACTTTCAAGCCTAACTTGAATAACTTGAAAAGTGCTTAATGGGAAAATATTTTATTAATTATACAAAGATACGGACCACACCTTCAGATGACTGACCTTGACTTATGTTTTCAAGACCATCAATCTGAATGACATTCAACAGATTTTAGCTGTCGCCCGTTATTAATTAACAAGTTATTAACAAAAAAGTTTAAAAAAATAACGTCTTATTTCTCGCTATATATAATATTCTACTCTCTTCTTTGCTTACATAATGGCTTTCCATGCGTAGGGAAGTCCATCTCTGCCTAAGAGCGTACGATTTTCCACGCGAAACGAATTTCATCTCACCTTGTTCTTTGCCAAGGGACGTCCGAATTTCTACACGAAACGAGTTTCACTCAATCTTTTCCTTGCCAAGAGGCGTTCGACTTTCCACACGAAGCGAGTTTCATCCCGTCTCATCTCCTACCGAGGGATGTCCGACTTTTCACGCGAACCGACTTTCACCCCACCTTTATCTTGTTTCAGATGCGCACAACTTGCGAAACGAGGTTCTCTCCCTTGTTTCAAGCAAGGAAGAGTATAGAACAGTTTTTAATATTATATATAGTAGAAATAAAACATCATCTCTTCATGCTTTTTCTGTTAATAATTTCTTAATGAATAACAAGCAACAGCTAAAATGTGTTGAAGGTCACTCAGGGTGATGATCTTGACAATATATATCAAGAGCAAGATCATCGGAGGGTGATCTTTACATAATTATCAATATTTTATTATAATGTTTTGGAAAGCTCTCGAGGTAAGCTGTAAAAATTTAATAAGAAATGGGGTATTTCTTTTGAAAAATTTAAAGTGAATCTTTCCCTGATGTTGACGATCCCATTCAAGATTAAATCAACGATACTCTTATGCATCCCTTGAAATTGAACAACTTTTGAATGAAATATTGTTCTGTAAAATGCTTTGTTGCTGAGATATACATTTGTCACGCTGACTCACACGCTGTAATTTGCATTTTAGGTTTTATAGATGTTTTTATCATTCTTATGTATCCCAGGTATGTCATGTTTAAAATAATTACAAAAGTAATTCGGACAGATTCAATGATTACTTTCCGAAACTCTAGGAGTATCAGTAAAATAAATAATATTTCAAGTGTTTTTTTACAGTTTATTAAAAAAGTATCGCAAATCAAATGTACTGTGCAGTTGCATGTTATAATGGTACACAAAAAAAATCCTGAACTATTGTTCTATTAATTTCCTTAATATTCATGAGAAGAAGAAAAAAAAAGGGGAATTGTGGCAATATATCGCCAAATGTAAAAAAAAAAACAATTTTTTAATATAGTTTAATTGGTCTTGCTTTTAGTTACTTAATAAGCATAGTTTATACATCTAAATGTATAAATAAATATAAATCATATTAAAAAATTTTACAATTGCAAAATAGTTTTTTTCTGCAGAACACAGCTAATAATTTTATCAAACTCTCTTTCAACATAAAAAAAACCAATTAATTAAAAATCAATCTGTTCTAAATTTATAGAATAAATATTTTTTTAAAGAAATATGATTAAAATTATTTCTTTATAATAAATTTAGACAATTAGAAATTTCAGGATATAATTTCAGTGTAGACTCTACAAATGCTTTGAATTTTTGATTCGTCAATTAGTAAAATTTTTTTCTCGATTGATTAATCAAATGTTTCGAAGCATTTGTAGTGCCAAGTGGATCGTGTCATAAATGGCGGTAATCATTTTGCTCGAGCAACAGAGTACATATAGATTCAAAAACAAAGTATATCCTTTTTTAGGTTTTTTTGAGGTCATCATATGATGAAATACACATGTTGTAATTAACCACGAAGGATAATAGATTTGTGTTGTTTGAAATTTCTAAAAATTTTTGTATTCTATATGAGGGAAATATATATTCGAGGAAAGAGAGAAAGTGAAGATGTCTTCATCTTTTTCTGAATGTAAAAAAAAAATTTTTTGAGTATAACATATATTTTTGCCGACATCAGTACTAGAGAAGCGATTTTTTAGTTTTGGGCAACTAATTATGTACCTCGATGAAATCATTTATCCGATAATATCTCCAAAAAATTGTTGTTTTTACGCAATATAAAGATTAATAAATAAAAGTGTGAATACAGTAGAACACAAATTATTATTTTTTTTTATCTCCCTAATTATTTGACCTTATTGAGTTCTTGTGATAATAGTATCAAGTACGATATTCTCCAGTATGTATTACTATCACGAGAACTCAATAATGAGGTCAGATAATTTGAGAAATAAAAAAAAAACAATATTGGAAGTTCACATTCTACTGTATATTTTTATATACTTTTTATAATATTTTATTGCAACTGCTACCACAATTTCCATTAAAAAATGTAAGTAGTCTCTCATAAATAAAGTCTAACAAGTATTTCAGTCAAATTATAAGAAACACTCTTAGAATTCGAATTATTGAAATAATGTATGATTTGTATGTCGATAATAGTTTCATAACATACTCATCGCATGTAATTATTGTCTAATTTCGCTCTTTTACAATTTTCTCTAACAATTTTATCAATATAGTTAAAAAGCAATTCGATATTCAAAAGTTCAATATTCATTTTAATTTCATCATTCTAATTTATAATTTAACGAAATTAGCATATTTAAATAAAAGTATGCGAAAAATGAAATGTGAGAGGAAAGGTAAGAAAGAGTGTGTTTTTATAAACGTGTGAATGCATCAGTGACCAGTGTGCGTCCCCCCGTATGGCGCCCTCATTTAACCCTTAGTGTCGCTCCTGCTGATCTCCTATGCGCGACCCGTGATACGCTACTTTTTGTAATTTAAAAACTAAGCTTCGAACAAAATTTTCATAAAGGAAAAATCGTCTTAGAATTGGGTTAGGAATACTTGGGAATATTCTTCAGGGACATCTGGGTTGATCACTCTATATAAGAGATAAATTATTCGCATTGAATTTACGCATAATTTTATTTATTAAACTAATACGCGGTAATTGTTTAATTCCGAAAATCCAACTCCGATCTTGAGTGACCTCCAACAGATTTTAGTTGGCGTTCTTCGTTGAAAAGTTATTCAGTCAAAGTTAATTATTATTTCCCCTTTACATAGAAAGTCAGATAATTAGGCAGGAAGAGAGATATGGAGCGGATTTATTAAGGGAATACGACTTTCTACGCGAAGCGATTTCCTCTCATCTCCCCCCTGCCAAGGGGCGCACGATTTCCATGCGCGTGGAAGTCGGATGCCCCTTGGCAGAGGGAGAGTTGGGATGAAAGTCTATTCCGCGTGGAAGTCGTGCGTCTCTGAAGCAGGACGGAAGAAGATGAGGTAAAAGTTCCTTCGCATGGAAAGTTGTGTTCGTTTACTATAGGTCCACCCCATACTTTTCTCCCTGCTTAGAGTTATCTGACTTTCCATGTAAAGCAAGGAGTAGAAACTAATTTTGACTGTTTATATAATCTTTTTAACAAAGAATGACCGCTTAATTAAAATTTCGGAGATCACTCAGGGCCATACTTGACAACATATGTCAAGATCAAAATCATCGGAGCTGAGTCCCCGGAACTAAATAATTACTCGCTACGCTTTGATAAGTATCTGGAGACATGATAGTGTTATGAGGCGTGACACTGTCGTGTTCCTTAGAGAAATATTTTGTATGAATAAATAAAATTTTGTTACTGAGACAAAAACTATTTGTTGATGTTGGTTTATTGTATTTTAATTGAAGAGTACACTATTAAATTTGATAACATACAAGCAAAAACTGTTTATTATTTTTAATATAATGCTTATACATATAAAAGTAATAAATGCAAGACAAAATTACTAATTAAACTCAGTCAGTACTTTCTGTCTTATTGCACGCGCACAAGTAAAGTTGTTCGACCATCTTTCTCATTACGTCCACAATAATAACAATACATGATACGAACTCACATATTTATTTTAACGCGCACCTATTCGTGCTGTTTACATCGATCCTTGCTTCTTTTGAATTGAGATTATTTTATTCAACAGTTGATCAACCGTTAGTTATCACACTGATATTAATTTGTTGAATTTACTAAATGAATTAATAATTTAATGATACAAAATTGTTTAGTATGATGTTTCTGAATCTTTTGTAGATCTTTTTTAGAAATAGAACATTTTGTTTCCAAAATAAAATAATTACATAAGAAAAATATAATATACATAAGAATAATATATACCTCTCATTTTCTATATGAAATTATGTTTGGCGTTTTTAAACTTCCTCAGCTAGCAAAGGTACATTGATTTAGAACAATTGATTACTAACTAAAACAATTGATTACGCTTTGAAAAAATGATTGTTATGATAATAGTGTGGCGAGAACTGAAAAGTGCACGAAATTAATCTCTAATCGTCACGGCTTTATACGGTAGATGTCAAATTTCTCTTACGAGAAGACACGCCATCTCTGACAGCTTCGCGAAACACTCCTCATTTTCTCGTAATGGATTATTTTGAAATTATTAAGAGAATACTTATTTTGAAATGGCAACCAAATTTTACATTGTTATTTACAAAATGTAAGTAACCAAATAAATATGTTACTGTAAAATAAAAAAATTTTTTCATCTAACAAAAAATATTCTATTTTGCTATTTTAATGAAATAATCCAATGATAATTGGTCACTTGTGAATAATTCTCTTTTCTTGTTACCATTATTGTATTTTGCTTTTCAGTATTTACGCGAGCCGGCGAATTGCGGTAGATCTGGAGACATGGTTCTCAATATTGAATCTGAATTGATCAAGTTTTATATATGTTCAATCGATAGCCACCACTCGGATTGTGATAATGAATGCTTCTATTTTTTTTCTATATGTCCTATGAACGGAGATATTGCGACGCAAATCTCTGAATTTCTGAATGTTATCACATTTTAAGAAACGCTGCTATTATGTTTATTAACATCATCATTATTATTATCGACCAGCAGAATGTATGGTTGCAGCGTTTAGTGTTAGACGCAGCTAGAGGCATTGGATGCCTGTCCGTTTGAATTATGACGTTTAGGAGCCCACAGCACAGCGTGCACGGGGCGCTTGCTACACAGTCACCACTCTCGCATGCCGAGCTATCGATGGCATATATTCGCTTTATTATCAAATTAATATCTCGATTGCGAAAATTGGGAAATGGTCAAGAACTAAGCTAAGAAATGATAATTTATTCGTTATCGATTTCTATTAATAATACTTAACAAAAGAAGATCGAACGGAAATGAAATTATATACTGTTTATGATACACATACGTTTTAACAAACAAGACCGGACTATCCGCGTCTACCAACGTATGCAACGAATAAATATGGTTATTTAAATTTACAATTTTTATAAATGTGTTATTTATTTTAAGGCTGCATTAATGGAATTGCAAAAACAGAACGTACAGTATTCGAATAGAATGCTTGTAAAAAGAAGTTTTTATTCAAATAAAAAAAGTTATGCTTATAACAGAACGTAAAAAGGAAAAAAATAGTGCCAAATAAACATGAACGAATTGTACTAAATACAGTAAAATAAAAATTATTAGAAAAATACATTAGAAAGATACTGGAGGCTTTCAAATCAATAGAGAATAAGTGTTTACTGAAAGTTACGATGGAAATTAGATCTTCCAATATCGCCTCTTAATTAGTAATTAAAAAAATATGATATTACTGAATGTTGATAAAAAAAAAATAAAAATAATTGAGAAAGAAACATCTTCAAAGCCAATCAAGTTAAATTTTAAAAGCACAATTTTTCATCCGGATTTCATCCGAGACCCTTTGTCATAATGTCAGTCCTTACGGAAATGAACTATTGAAAAACCAATAATCATTATTGGATTTTAATAGTGATTATTCACTTTTTAATAGTGACAATTTATTATTCAATAATTAGATTATTCACAATGATCACTCGTCAATAGTTTTTGAATGCTTCTTGATTCCACTAGTCGGACTATGCAATAATTATTTTCCAATATGGCGGATTATTGTTTTTCTAATCAGATTATTTAAAATAATCTTTCCCCAATAATTTTTTACTTAGTGATTATTGATTTTCCAATCAGATTATCCGTAATGATCGCGCAGTATTTTAATAATTATGTATATGAATAATTATATTATTGACTTTCAATAGTTAGAATTCTATTCAGCTAGACTATGCATAATAACTATTTAAATAAACTGCGTCTCCAATTCGTTAAGCCTAATCAAGAGATTATAATGCCATAGTCAGTGATTGGATTATTTGCAATAATCATCCTTATAGTCAAACTATTCGTTAGACAAATTAAATTTTTTAGGATAAACGTGTGTATGTGCGCGCGCGTGTGTGTGAAACTATATAAGTATATGTATTTTAACTATATATGAGTATATACATAGTTTTTTGACAATATTTATTGACGAGATATGTCATAGTTATACGTCTATAAACATTCAGGATTCGTGGATTATTGAAGAAACAATTTTCATACGATTGTAGAGGTTAAGCAGCACTAAATGTACAATTTTGGATGAGAGATAGTTTGAAAGCATCGTGAAATTAAATCTTGAATTCGGGAGGAAACCGTTTTTTGTCATAATTTTGTCATGTGCATTCTAGAATATGATGTTAAACACTAATATTTATTACTTATATATATATATATATA
>NW_017259347.1:97239-97748 GCF_001594045.1 Atta colombica
CACACATATATATATATACATATATACAGGGTGTCTGGAAATAATCGCCAAATATTTTATGGGCAGATAGAGCGGACTAAACTGAGTTGAAAAATCCTCTACCATTTTGTAAATTTCTCCAATAATTAACAAGATATTAATCCTTAAAAATAGCTGAATACTAAGTAATATGCTTACCGATCGCTTGGCGCGCGGGCCGTGGAGAACGGGGATAGCCTGGCAAGCGCGCCGTACGAGCTATGAAAGCTTGCGGTAGTGTGGGACGCTTGCCAACCAATCCCTTCCCAAGGCTCGCGCACTAAGCGATCAGTAGGCATATACACTTCGCAGTAGTAGGTCGGGCGAGCGCGCGTATTCGGCTATCTTTAAGGATTAATATCTCATTAATTATTGAGGAAATTTACAAAATGATAGAGGACTTTTCGATTCAGTTTAGTCCGTTCTATCTGCCTATGAAATATTTGGCGATTATTTCCAGACACACTGTATATAGTTTATATATATATATA
>NW_017259347.1:97848-107467 GCF_001594045.1 Atta colombica
CAATAGTTCGAAAAAATTGCGAATGAATAATCATAATTTACTAATAGTCCATTTCCGTCTAAAGAAACCGTCTAATCTTCAGTTGATTTGTATTCTAGATTGATTTCTTGGTTTCTGATATACTACTTTCTCATATAAAGATGGTTCATATGTTTCATCCTTCAATGACCGGGATTCTTCAGCCACTTTAATTGTTGATTGACTGTCACCATAAATTGTCGTTGGTGTTTTGCATTTACATCCAATCTCATTCAATAAATTTTGAATCTATTTTAATTCGCAGATACCTTCTCGTAAAGCAGTATATTCCGATTTTATCGAAAATAAACTAATTGTTGATTGATTTCGTGAAGCCCAACTCACTGTTGCCATAGAAAGTATATTCTATGATTGACTTCGAAATTCTGTGATAGAATTCCGTTCTTTCATGTCATTCGCCCAGTCCATAAATCCAATTAGAATATCGTTTGAAACTTTTGAACCGCCTTTGTGAAATATCATTTCAGAAATATAACGTACAATCCGTTTTGCATGTATGAAATTCTCATTTATATAAGAACTTTGACACTGACTAAAAAATAATTTGTTCCAGCATTTAAATCTTTTCTTATGATTAATGCTGGATATGTTAAACAATCAATTAACTAAGAATTAATTAAGGAATCTTTCTTAACTTCTCTTAATTATCCACTCCTAGTTTGAGTCCAATTTCCATCGGCGTGGAAACACTTTTGCAGTTGCTCATGCTAAATCTCTTCAGAACGATATTTTTTTGACTTAAATTGATTGTGCTCTTTACCATATCGCGTTCGATATGTATTCCGAGAAATGTATCATCTACTCAAAAAATTTTATTAAAATTATTCTGCGTTTTGGAATATTTTAGCAAAATTGCTGAAAATTTGCTGAAATTTTATTGAATCATTCATTTTATCAACTAATATAAAAATTACTGAAATTGAACTGAAATTTCTCTGAAATTTTGCTGAAATTTTTTGCTCAAATTTTGCTGAAAATAAATTAGCTAAAAATCGCTGAAATAAACTGAAATTTTTCTGAAATATTGAAATTTTGTTGAAGTGTTCCAAAACGTAAATTAGTTTCAGCGAAATTTTTCCGTTAGGATCAGTTTCACTAATATCTGTCTTAAACGTTGTTCTACAATTGTTTAATGATGTCAATCATTGTCATTTTATGATAGATTAATAAAATTTGTCTACATACATATAATAGAATAAATTAGAAAGTTCCACATTTGTTTCTAATGTATGAACACATCATCCGATATACACTGTTGAAACTAATATGTAATATAAGTTGATTGAATATTTGTTCCAGATGCATAATACTTGTTTTAACCCATATATAGTCTTATTTAATTTACATGCCTTTTTATCCTTTTTGAAATATTTGAGTATACATATCTCCTCAGCGAATTTCCCGTTCAAAACAGTTTCTTTTACATCCATCTGAATATAGAAAATAGAATGTACATGCTGTGTTGATTCGTAATTGATGAGATAATGTGTAATTTCCTCAACTTTGCCACTGAAGAGTCAGTCTCATTGTAATAAAAAAAACAGGTATTTACGTGAAATCACGTGCAACTAAACGTGCTTTATATATGTCGATCTCATTTTATTCGCTTTCTACTTTATTTTGAAAATCCATTTGCAAGAAATAACTATTATATTTTTTGATGGGTTACAAAGAGTCCATGTCCAACGTCTTTAATGAATGATTTGTATGTATTATTAACGACTTCTTCCAATTTTGGCCAATTTTCTTTGCCCCTTCAATTGATGTCGATCCACTTTCAACTAATTGTTCAGTTGAAAACGTGTTATCGATTTTCTATAGCGATTTTTAATGAATACGTATGCCGTGGAACAAGGAGTAGCGGAACAGGTAAGCGAGTTAGACACGGCGGAAGAGCGCCATGTTTTAGGGACGCTAAATACCGCGTAATTTTACCTATATTGTACTGAATAAAATAGAAATACATTTTTTCAATAAATTGTAAAGTACATAAAAGTCGTGAATTATTTTTTACGCATTTCGAAATTTCTAAAAAAAAAAGATCTAAATTTTAGTACATCAAATGTACGATATAACGATATATAAAATAGGTATATTAGTCCAGTAGAATTAAATTCAAGAAGACCCATTTCGCGTAAAAATTGTAAGTTGACATTTCTTTGCACGAAAATGCACGGAAAGTTATCACTAAAGAAATGTATATGTTTGAGACTCGCAACTTGTGTGGGAAATAATAAATATGCAAAAATAGTTTCAAATAGTTGCAAAAAGCAAGTTTTTCGCTTGTAAAACGAAAGATATCGATTGTATAGAAAAAAGCTAAGTATGAAAAATATTGTATAAGTATTCAAAATAACTACAAAATGAAACATGGAATATTAAGATCTAATTAAATGGAAAAAAAATAAAAACTATCGAAAAAGCCTTTTTTTTCACTCGCTCTCATCGAGATTGAAATGCGGAGCTTTAAAATTCTCGTAAAATGTAGATGACGAAAAAATCTAGCCCTAAATGAGTCTGAAATGTTCATTAATTTTTGCAAAAAGCCTTTTATTCAGTAAAAACTTGTCTGCGGAAAACTTAATTTCTTCATCTTTGAGCAGTCGCACAGGAATATGCAGAGTTGATTTTTCTTCTTCAAGAGTTGCACTATCACGTACACTTTGTAACCAAATGATTTTTTGCAATTAAATTATTTTAAAATATTGAAAAGTGAGTATCTTTTTTTCATATAAAAAAATGGAATACTTCCTTTAATATGCATCACATCACATAGCCGCGTAAAGCATTCGACATTTTTCTATGAATTTGAAAAAAAAAGTTACCCTTCGATTCCTTATTAAAAGCAGAGATAACAATTTTTTTTTTTTTTCAAAAAATCACTCTAATTTTTAAGATTAAAAATTCCGCCTAGCAATTTATCAAGAAAGATTTGAAAGATTCGAATGTTAAAACATTCTCGAATTTTTTGCTGCCGAAAAAGTTTATTTAAAACCAGTGGAAAGTTGAAGAACGCAAGCGAGGCAGCGGAGTGGGAGAAGCCTGCGCGCGATCGAGTAAGGATAGACTGGACGCTCAGTGACTCGCGTACCTGATTTCATGTGTTAAAATGTGCTTAACTTACATTTACTCAGCAATAAATTGTCATAAAATTATGATTTTTTTTTAATTTGGGGTAGTTCGACGAAATCTAAACAAATAGCTTAACCAAATGTTGAACTTTTTCCCATACAATCGACATCTTTTGTTTTACAAGGAAAAAACCTGCTTTTGCAATTATTCAATTTTTTTTCGAATATTTCCCACACGAATCTCAAACATATACATTTCTATATAAAGATTATGTGTTTCGCGGATTTTCTTCGTATCCAACTCTATTCTTGGAACCAACGTTTCGTGAATCTTGCAATCCACTTCATCAGAGCGAGGAGCAGCCTGATACTGAGTTGTTCCTCCGTTCCTTTTATATTACGGTGCTTATTGGAGTAGTGGGGAGGGGAAGAAGAGAATTGTGGCGACAAGGAACGGTGGAGGAAATTGATTGGTCTTCAATAACCGGAAGAATATGGTCTTTCATATTTTATTTATGTTGTAGCCATTATGTCTATTTAGATTGTTAGGGTTTTTGTATCTTTATGGTTTTCTATACTTTCTTGGAAAGTATTATGATGTTGGCTATTGTAGTCAAATAGTATTTGATGTTCTATTTCGATGTTATGTTCTGATAATGCCGACTGCGTGGTGTGTTTCAGCCTGACATCACATGGGTGTTCTCCGTAGGAGAACACTCATTCATCACATTCTTCAATGTATATTTCTTTCCAGATTCTCCAATGTATATTTGTCCGGAGGAATAAAATATTTTGTATATCCCTGCGGAGCTAAGTAGAGGTGGAGTAAGGATCTGTGATCTTTAGAATTTCTTAAGACTTGTCCTATATTTTTGGTTTGAAGATAGTTCAGATATTGTGTTTGTTTAATATTCTGCCAATCTGATCCGTTGTTTCTTTAACATATGGGAGAATAGATAGGATCCTTTCGTCTGATTGTGTATCAGAGACTGTCTTATTTACATATTTATTAATTATTTTGATTATGTCTTTTTTGTCGTGTCCATTTTTCTGTAAGGCTAGTTTTAGGTGGTTGTTTTGTCTGTAGATGCTCTTTGTCAGAGATGGTGAAAGCTCTGTGTACAATTGAGTTGATTGCTGACTGTTTTTATGCTGGGTGATGTTGCGACTCGGCATGTAGGTATCTATCTGTGTGTTGGTTTCCTGTATACTTGAGCCTAAGGTACCATTCTATCTTAGAGATAAGAACAGGGAAGGATAGTGTTCCATTTTCGTTTATGTCTATAGTAAAGTGGATATTTGGATATTGATTATTGAGGAAAATAAGGATACATAAAACAATAATTATATTAGGACTCTTAAATTTTAAACAATACAAAAAAATAAATATAGTAGGCTGAGAATCAGCAAAGCATAAACGACGCAATTATTTAGTGAATAATCAATAATCAGATATTGGATTGATATCTTCTTTATTTTGAACGTTTCGACGTTTTTTGGAGTTCTCAGCAAGAATGACAATACAAATATAATTAACTCACATGTCCATAATGTTTAAGTCAATCGCAAATTGGCAAAGCTGCAGCATTGTTGATTATCACGGAACATGAAGCATTGCACTGAAGTTTGTTGAATATTAAAACTTAAAAAGCAGAAATGTTAAAATCGAATATAAAGATCACACATTTTTAGAATGTCTGCGATGATGTGTCATTCTGAGTAATAATTGCCATTTATCGATACTGACTCTCATTAGCCTATTAGATTTATCTTTTTTGAATATTGCTGAAAATAAGAACTTTAAGGAATCTGGCTTTGCCATATCTCCATATCATAGATGTGTCGTTTACATAACGGAATCGAATTTCTGGTTTTTTTTGGGTGTTTTTCTGTTTTGCCTCTTTCTCAAAATGCTCCATAAAGATGTTGGCGGTACAAGAGAAATAGGAGAGTCCATAGTCGCTCCTGAAGTTAGTTCATAAAATTGTTGGTTGTTATAAAAAAAATAAGTGATTGTTAAGCAGTGCTCTATTAGCAGGATGAGGTCGGAGAAGACTTCATGTGAGACTTTTATTACGTTTAATGGGTCTTTTATTGGGACTTGTGTAAAAAGAGATTCTACGTCAAAACTTACTAACAAGTCTGTAGGACGTAGTCGGATTTTTTGGATCTTTTGTATGAAGTCCATTAGTTAATTTTCCCCACCTCTTCTCTCCCCACAATTCTCTTTTTTCCCCCCTCCCCATCACTGCAACAAGCATAATATAAAAGGAATGATCCGAAGGTACCAGGCAGTATCAGGCTGTTTCTCGCTCTAATGAACTGCAAGGTTCACAAAACCTTGACATTCAAAAAATAGATCTGAACACGGAAAAAACTCGTGAAACGGGTAATAATCTTTATATAAAAGGCCATAGAAGCCTCAAGAAAACATTTCTTTTCTAATAGCCTTCCGAACATTTTTATGCAGAAAAACGTCAACTTATAATTTTTGTAAACCGAAAAAACCCTAATTCTACTGGACTATATGCGATGTGTATACGTGCATGCGTACATGCGTGCTTGCATGCGAGGAGACAGAGAGGTGGAATCACAAACGATGGAAGGGGGAATGCGTCACTGAAGTTAATATTAGAGCAGGAAAAGGCGATTTCATTCCTTCTCTCTCATCCGTTGTAAAATGCAATTCTCTCTGTTCCACCTGTTGCAGACTACCTATACTTACCATATTATTTGCACTCCCACTTCTTCCCATTGTATTCTCTATCACGTTCTCTTTTCTTCTTGCACGCAATTTTATTAAATATAATAGATATGGTATTTATTATATGATTTTAACAACTAATAATAATTTTTTTAAATAATATACTACAAATAACCGAGCGTTTCTAATTATCGAATCATTATTAAAACTACTATTGAATAACTATCGAACTTATTATACACTTATTAAATTATAAACATATTACTGAACAGCTATCATTATATTAATAGATTCTTAATTCTAGGAAAAAGGAAAAGACTTGCTTCCACACCGCGATAAGAGAAAATGTCACAATCCTAAAATATTTGTTTACGCTCCCTTCTATGACATCTTCCACTTGTCACGTAACTTTGAAATCTGCACGTTCCTGTTTTCTCTTATCGTGAGACGAATTTAACCGAGTCTTTCCCTGCAATTAAGAATCTATCATATAATGATAGTATGTTTATAATTTATTGTAATAAGTGTTCAATAATAGTTTTAATAATGATTCAATAATTAGAAACGCGATTATTTGTAGTATATTATTTTAAAAAATTATTATTAGTTGCTAAATTAAAATCATTGCTAAGGCATATCATTTAAAAAATCGTATGGGCAGTACAAATAAGTTTCCGCCGTTTTTTATCAAAAATTAAGCATTTATTGTGAAAGAACGGTACATAATGTTTTATTCAAAGTAATGGCCGCTAGCCACTACTTTTTCCCATCTTTATGGTAGCATGTGGATACCGTCAGAAGCACGCTTCATCTTTTGAGGCTATCCAATCATCGATACAATTTTTGGTATCTTCATATGATGTGAAGTGCTGCTCAGACAGGCCATGCGTCATCGATCGGAACAAGTGGTAGTCGGAAAGAGCAATGTCTGGAGAATACGGCGGGTGGAGTAGAACTTCCCATTTGAGTTCTAAGTAGGTTTAACCGGCGCCGCAACATGTGGTCGAGCATTATCATGCAGGAGAATAATTTTATCATGCCTGGAGTAGTAGGGCGCGTTTTTCCTTGAGTGCTCGGTTCATCAATTGTGTTCGGTAGAGAGCCCCAGTAATGGTCTCGTTCGGTTTGAGCAATTCATAATACACGACACCAAGCTGATCCCACCAAATACACAACATGAGTTTTTTTTTCCATGAATATTCGGCTTGGCTGTCGATGTTGAAGCATGGTCCCCATGATTTCCTCTTCTTTGGGTTATCGTAATGGATCCATTTATCATCACCAGTGACTACACGATGCAAAACCTTTTCGTTTATGCCTGGCAAGCAGCATTTCACATGTGAAAAATCGGCGTATAACGTTTCTCGACTTCAGTTCATATGGAACCCAATTCCCTTACTTTTGAATCATTCCCAATGATTTCAAACGATATGAAATTGTTTGTTGAGTCACTCCTAATGTAAGTACAAGTTCTTTTTGCGTTTGGCACAAATCTTCATCCAATAATGCTTCCAATTCTGCGTCTTCGTACACTTTCGGCCTTCCGCTACGTTCTTTGTCTTCAACGTCAAATTCATTCATTCTTAAATTTTTGAAATCACTCACGACAACTTCTCTCACTTAAGGCAGCATATGCTTCTACAAGCAATCTATGAGACTCAGCTGCAGATTTCTTCAAATTAAAGAAGTAAATCAAAAGTTCCCGCAAATAATTGAGCCTTATTCGGCTCAAAACTCGACATTTTCGTACAAAAAAAAAAATATATGATGTTGATAAAAAATCGCTAATATTTCAAGGTTATAGTGTTGTCGAATATCCAATCTTACGATATGTACGTTTTACATTAAACAATTTTAACTATAGTTTATTAGTGGCGCCGTCTTTTGCAAACGGCGGAAACTTATTTGTACACCCAATAAAACAAATACCATATCCATTTAATAAAACCGCATACGAAAAGAAAAGAGAACGTGGCAGAGAAGACAATGGGAAAAAATGAGAGCGTGAATAATATGGTAAGTATAGGTCCGCAACGGGTGAGACACAGAGAACTGCATGCAACTACAATGGATGGAAGAGAGAGGACAACGAGTTTTAAAAAGAGAAACGGACGAAAGAGAGAAGGAATATCCCCTTCTTCTTCTAACACGGAGCCCTGATGCGCTTCTTTTCCTAACGTTTGTGATGCATTTTCCCCTCCTTGACTTCTCATACTCATGCACGCATGCACACAGTTTTATTGTATTTTTTTATTAAATTAAACACAACACACACACAAACACACACACACACACACACACACACACACACACACACGCGCGCGCGCGCGCGCGCATGCATGCACGCACGCACGCACGCACGCACCTTTCTTTTATATTATATAAGTCCATACTTGCGTAATCCGCGTTGCGGTTATATGCACTCACAACAAACTTACATTAAATTATAGCAATAAATAAACTTAATAGTAGAAAAGTAAAAGTAAATAAAGATAATATAGCGAATAGAGGTGAATAAGGTAACATAATTAATTGTGTTTATTTTAATGTATATTTAGCATTTTCTCTTGGGATACACTGAGTGCAGCCTCGTATCAATTGCGATAAGCATTACACTCAGCTACATTACACTAGAGCGATGCACGTGGTGTACACTACATCATTACTATGCTAAAACCCTGTTCCCGCTTGACATCCATTTTTAAATTTTAAACACACAAACAATGTCACACTGGCTCTATAATGTTCCTTTGAGGCAGTGTAGCATCCTATTTTGTGTATAAAATTTGCATTACACGTAGTCACGGAAATACACCGATACACCGAATGAATTCGCTTATCACCATCAATGAAAACACGGTACACTGAATATTGCATTAGTGGATGATAGTGCAGCCAAGAGAAAACGTTCTTAGTTTCATTATGTGTCTATTACTTAAACTACCAATAACTTCAGAAATCTCGTTTTTTTGTTATTAAATCGGAAGTTTAATAATAATATGGTTACTTATGATTCGCACAACTTCATCAAATCAGGCAATTTGATAATTTAGTTTGTATTGGACATTTAATAGTTTTGACTATTAACTTATATATCAGAATATTCACTCTTTAATGCTATTTTCTCCGAACTTTGATTTTGCATTATTAATTGTACTGATGAAGACCTGAACCAAGAATTGAAACGTATGTATTTACTTGCACAATGCATAATTTGTAATTTACACTCGAACATCCTATGTTGACTCATATCGGCATTATTAATCTTGTTAGATTTAGTTCATTTTTAGATTAGTTCATTTTTTGTATTAGGTGTACAACTTTGCTTCCGCCGTTTTTTTCCGAAATTCGAGGCTTTATTGTAAAAAACTGGTTATATATTTATGATTCAAAGTATTGTCCATCGCTGGCCACTACTTTCTCCCATCTTTCGGGTAGCGTACGAATCCCGCGTCGAAAAAACTGGTCATCTTTTGAGGCTATCCACGAATCGATCCAATTTTTTACTTCTTCATAAGACCGGAAGTGCTGGTCAGCCAGGCCGTGTCATTGATCGAAACAAGTGATAGTCAGAGGGAGCAACGTCTGGAGAATACGGCGGGTGAGGTAGGACTTCCCATTTCAACGTTTCCAAGTATGTCTTGACCACTTTCGCAACATGCGGTCGAGCATTGTGCTGCAAAATCACTTTGTGTCTCTCGTTGTATTGCGGTCATTTGTCTTTCAATGCTCGGCACAAACGCATCAATTGCGTTCGATCCCGATCGCCTGTGATTGTTTCAGTCGGTTTTAACAGTTCATAATA
>NW_017259347.1:107833-120249 GCF_001594045.1 Atta colombica
TTTCTTCATATTGAAGCAAAAAATTAAAACCTCCCGCAAATGACGAGAATTTGGCTCGTAAACTGACATTTTCAATCGAGAATAACTTTATGATGCAGACACAAATCGACTAATGTTTCTATGGGGTTATGTTGACAGATGCCCAGAAGTTTATTGTATGACGTCTATGATCTATTTATTTCGACCACCACTTACCGCTAAAGCCATCTATAGGAAAACGGCGGAAGCAAAATTGTACATCTAATATAAATAAATTATTTTTTTTTAAATGAATATCCCTGGCAAATAATAAAGTTATTTTTAAATATCTCGTATCTCGATCCTCACTATTTGAGTTCGTGGTTCAGTTTCGGATCAGAAGAATTAAATTTCTTGAAGTAGGATCAACATTCGGACAACTCATCGGAAAGGTGTTAGAGTCCTTCCAGGATATTGAATATTAAATTATATAATGAACAATCAAAGAAATTTTTATATTCGAAAAGCGTAAAATTTAGAAATCAAGAAAGATGATCAATTTTATATTATTCATATGAAAATAAAAAAACTCGTCGGCAGATTGAAGATGTAGATTAGAAAAAAAAGAAGATTAGAAACTGAAGAAAGTATTCAAGAAGAAGATCGAGAAAAAATTCAAGAAAAGCAATCGGTTCATAAAAAAAAGACTACTATAAAGTTGTACACTCCAGAAGAAAGAAAATCGGTAAATGAAGCATATTTAGCTGATTCAGGTAATTATATTACTTACGAAAAAGCAATGAAAAGCGACGCTGGAAACAAGAATGGAATAAAGGAAAAAGTTCAGCTCATTTAGTGTAGCTCATTTAGAAAATGGTACTTGTTAGAAAATGGTATAGAAGCTAAAAGTCGAAAGATCAACGAGTCATCGATTATAAATAGTTGCTGAGAATAAAAATTGTACCCAAGGAAACAAATCAGTACAAGGTTCGATTTGAGGATTTTGACAAAAAGCGTAGACTATCAGGAAATCTCTGGTCCGATACAAGACAGTGTGCATTGTACTAGCAAAAGCAACTTCAGAAAAAATATATTGATATACATCAAACAATTTGATGTGAAATCTATATTTTTATATGGAAAATTGCTCGAAAATACAGTATTGAACAAATATATTTGGACAAATAATTTTTTAAATATTTTTATGAATGATACAAGGTATTAATATAAAGCTAATTGATTAGATTATAGTGAATAGGATAATGAATAACATATATTAACATATATAAATTTGACAAATTAGTGACATCAAACATATATTTTAAACTATAAATAAAAATATAATTAACAAAAATTCGGACAAAACTTAAATTTTAAAGAAATAAATAGATATTATGATTTACCGACGCAAAAAAAAAAAATTTAATATTTTATGGAATATAGAATCAATAATTGCCTGCATTCTTTTGGATATAAATTTCCAAAGATTGTGTATTACAGTAGGAGGAATGTTTTGCCATTTTTGACAGAGTGTTTCAAATAATTTAATGGTATTTTCAAATTTTTCATTCTTGATACTCATTTTCAAGTGTTCCCAAAGGTACTCTATCGGTTTTAAATCCAGACTTTCTGATGGCCATTTAAGAACATTCACATTATTCTGATTAATCCAATTCTGCACGGCACAACAGGCATGCTTTATTGATTATCATGTTGGAACATCCAATTACTATAGATGGTTTTCATTACATGTGAGGAAACATGTCCGTTTTTAATATTTCTATATATTGTTCTTTCTTCATGATGCATCTAATTTGCCGCAAAAGATTAACACTTTGTCTTTTTATTTTATTGTCGACGTATCCACTAAATCCCATCAGATTTAAATTTGCTTTTATCACTAAACAGCATATTCGATCAATGAAGATATTCACGAGCAAATTTAAATAAAGCTATTCTATTCTTTTTCATAATTAATGATTTTTTCACTACATGTCGTCCATGCAATCCGAAAGACTCCAACCGACATCATACTGTACGAACACTTATATTTAAATTATTACATTCGTTTAAACTTTTATGAATGTCGTCCGCGGATTAGCCACTGATAGTTGCCGTATTTTGCATAATCGAAGTTTTTTTTGGTCGATTAAACTTGGATACATTGTCTAAGTGACTTTGTTCTTGAAATCGCTTTTTATACTGTATATACAGGGTGGGCCATCTAGCGTTTGTAATTTCAACTACCGGTTATTTTAAGTTTGAAAGGCGTAATAACATTTATGACGTATCAGAAATTTAGTTTTTTTGACATTTACGAAATGGGTCGCTATACGCTTGAACAAAATTGGGAAATATTGAAAACTTACTTCCAAAGTGGTGAGTCTTCAACCCAAACTGTAAGAAATTTATAATACGTGGAAAATTTGGTAGAAAAGAAATGCCTTCAACGCAGTTTGGATCAATTTGTGAAGCGAATTCGGCAAACTGGATCCTTATTGGATAAAGCAACTCGTTCACGTGCTCGTTCAGTAAGGTCAACCGAAAACATTGCTGCTATTGCTCAGAGTGTGCTTGAACAACCATCAACATCAACTCGCCATCGTTCTCAAAACTTGAACATTTTACGCATTTCTTTGAGAAGAATTTTGAATAAAGACCTCGGTATGAAGCCATACAAAGTTCAATTAGTGCAAGAATTGAAGCCGCATGACCATCGATGCGTTTTCGGTTCGCCCAATGGGCTGAACAATGCTTGGTTGAAGATGAGCATTTTTACCGAAAAATCATCTTTTCTGAAGAAGCTAATTTTCACCTCGGTAGCTATGTGAACAAGCAGAATTGTCGTATTTGGGGGTCAGAGAATCCGCACGTCGTCATGGAGAAGCCGATGCATCCACAACGAGTGATTTTTGATCCGGCGGCATCATTGAGCCATTTTTCTTCGAAAATGAGCAAGGAACTGTCAATGGCGAGCGCTACCGCGCCATGCTAAATGAATTCTTGCTTCCCAAATTTGAAGAGGAGGACACAGACGACATTTGGTTTCAACAGGACGGCGCACCTTGCCACACAGCCAACGCTACAATCGATCTTTTGCGGACTGTGTTCGAAAATCGCATAATCAGCCGAAATGCTGATGTCAATTGGTCGCCTCGCAGCTGCGATTTGATTCTGCTGGACTATTTTTTATGGGGAACCATCAAGGATGAGTGTTACGCTAATCAGCCAGAAACGATTCAAGAATTAAAACATAAAATCAAAGTTGCCATCGATGAAATACGCGCCCATATAGGAAAATGTATTGAAAAATTGGGTTGACAAAATGGGGTATTGTGCAGCCAGCCGTGGAAGTCATTGAATGAAATTGTATTTCATGTTTAATGGCAATGTACTACCTTTCTAATAAAGCCATAAACTTTGAAAAATATTCATTCTTTTTTAGAGCCAAATTAAATTCCAAATTTTAAATGGCCCAATCTGTTTATTTTGGAGTGTCAAAACGTCGTGAAACTTCAGATAAGGAATCGCCACCGTTTAAAGCATTTATAATTTTTTCCTTCATCTGTTTTGATAAATTTTGCTCTCGAGTCATCTTTGTAAGAATAGACTAAAAGTTATAAATAGAAAAAGATTTAACAAATATTTAAGATTTAACAAATATTAAAGAATAAATTACGTATGATAAATGAAACGTCCGAATATACTTTTATCCAGTTACATTAGATGTAGTAAAAAGAAATCCATTATTTTTGCATGAAATTGAATGGAAAAATAATGGATTTCTTTTTACTACCTAATATATAGATACTACCTAATATATAGATAAAATTTATATGTGGTTAAACGCAGATCTATCTATATGTAACTTCTAGGCGAGTTAGTGTCCGATTAATAGTAAACAAATAACACAATGGCGCGCTTTCGTACCAGCAATACTATTGAAAACAAAAAACGACCATGTCCGAATATACATTTGTCCGGTACTGCATCTGACTACAATTTCTAGAAAGACCATGAGATCAAAATAAAGCTTAAAATGCATCAAATCATTATATGATCTCAAACAATCATCAAACTGTTGGAAGTATTTTATTGCATTTTTAGAGAAATTTGCATAAAGCAATCTCAATTAGATGATTGTTTATTTATAGAAAAAGAAAAAGGATTCAACTTCTATTTAGTATTCTATGTGGATAATAGTTCGTTAATACCGGAGAAAATCGGAATATATATTAGATAAGATAATTAATGAAATGAAAACTGAATTTGTAATTAAAGTATTACTTCGTTGGTCATGAAATCAAACAATGAATCGATTATTGTTTATCAAGAAATATTAATAAAATGCTTGATAAATTTGATATACAGGTTGCAACAGAAGTATCAATGTCATTGAACATGAATGTGAAATTGAGTTAAAAATGCAAGGAGATGGACTCAGAAAGTGAACAAGCCATGAAGATAAATCTTATCGAGAATTAATTGGATGATTGCAATTTGCAGCTAATATGACAAGATTATACATAACCTTTGTCGAGAAAATCCAAAAAAAGCATATTTAAAGACATAACATGTGCTTCTCAAAAGAATGAAGAAATTCAGTATCTGCTATTAACATGAAGAGAAATTGGAATTCTGCGATAGCGATTACGCAGATGATCAAGACAAAAGTTATTCAACAAACTATATTTATGTTAAACAGTGGATCTGTGTCATGGATATTAAGAAGACAAAACATCATAGTTTTATTGACAGTCGAAACCGAATACATTTTGACAAGGAGCAAGCTGGTTAAAATATATACTAAAGGAATTGGAAGGAAAACTGATGGTCAATGCCATCAGTTAGAACAGATATTCTTTGAAAGATATCTAGGTATAAGTATTGTGTGGAAAAAGTATTTAGATATAAGTACAGATATATTTTTTTATAATTATAGTATAGATATAGATACAACAAAAAAATATCTGAAAATTTAGATAGTTTTTAGGTATTTAAAAAAGAAAAAAAAAGAAAAATAGAAAGATAGGAAAAAATAGGGAAAATAAGAAGAGGAAAAAATATAAGCATAAATGTAAAATTCTACATTTTATTTAATATAATACATAAAAGTTTGTTTTAATACATAAAAGAATATCTCGAAAATTAAAAACGATAAGCGCATAGATTAATTTTATTTTATCTACCACTTATGTAGATATTAAAATATTTGGATTTAGATAATGAAAATTGTAATCTTATTGTACATACGTCATTGCAATGGACTGTCGATAAGAGCGTGGCAAACTGATCACGTGATGCTATATCCTTAGGGATCGCTTATATAATTTTTCTCCTTGGGCGGAAACATAAAAGAAAATTCTTTATGTGTGTAGTATGCACATATACATACAAAATTTTCATTGTTTAACCGATTCCGCCTTAAGAAAAAAGTTACTCCGATTGATTTCAAACACCAAAGCTCTGTAGAGTTCTACTATGCTACTACGAATGCAAGAAAAATCGCAATTCGTTACAAATTTTTCTTCTTTAACCTATGTATTCTGCATTCATAATAAGCTCTACAGAGTTTTAGTGCTTGGAATCAATTGGAGAAGATCAACGTCGCGTTATCAGTTTGCTTTCTATGAGATTTTTCAGTCAATCGCCAATCACTAAATATTAGGAACTAAAATTACTTAGGCGCCCGGAAAAAAAAGTTTTATAAAAAATCTTTATTCATAGAAATTTGGTGATAACCCAATGCTAAATCCAATGTAAAAAAATATTTGACATTTCACCAAACATAATTGATTTTAGACTAGTTAGGAAATACCAAATATCTTTCTACACTGGATTTAGCATCGGAATGTCACAAAATGAGTAAAGAGCATATAAATAAAACCGCTTTCTTTACCTCGCATGGACATGAATTTAACCGAGTGCCGTTTGGATTACGTAATGCACCCGCGACATTTCAAAGATTAATGAACACAATATTAGCAGGAATACAATGTTTGAGAAGCCTCGTAAACTTAGACGATATAGTCATTTATAAATCAAGTTTAGAGAAACAAGTGTCTTGTCGAGATAATGCAACAATTGTGTAAATATAATTTGAAACTACAACCCGACAAGCACGAGTTTTTATGAAAGGAGGTAATATATCTTGGACACATAATAACCGAAGAAGGAATACAATCGGTTCCAAGTAAATTAAGAGATTTTCCTGTGCCGAAAAAAATTAAGGACGTACAATCATCTATAAGGTTGGCCGGATATTACTAAAAATTCATTGAAGACTTTTAAAAAATTGCAAACCTTTAACAAGCTTGACAAAAAAAGGGTAAAATTTGATTGGAAAATGGAACAACAAAATACGTTAAAAATTTTTTTTATTAAAAATAAAACTCACGGTAGTATCTGTACTAAGAATTCTTGAGTGAAATCTGGGTAATGGACTGATGCGTCCGACTTTGCAATTGGAATCGAATTCTTAATAAAGTCGAACAAAATTATAATACTACGGAAAAGAAATGTGTTATCACAAAGTTCTGTAGGCCAAGACCGATTGCTTACGCAAATCGAATTCTTAATAAAGTCGAACAAAATTATAATACGGAGAAGAAATTGCTAGCTATAGTTTGGGTCGTTAAATATTTTCGTCCATATTTATACGGAACAACATTTGCTATTGTCACAGACCACAGATCTTTAATCTGACTTTTCAATATATAAACGATCTAGACGAGATTAATTCATTGAAGATTAAAGTTAGAGAAGTACGACTATAAAATCGTACACAAGGCCAGCAAGGGTAACACCAACGTCGACACGTAAGTTTAAATCCGATCCGAAGCGGCGAATGCGTGCACAGCGTTCAATCAAAAGAGAAGAAAAATGGAGAGAAAGAAGAGTATGCCGTAAGAGAATATACGGAAAAAAATAAGCGTCAAATCAAATACCATCACATAACAGGAGGACATCAGAGTATGACACGCACACTAAATCGCAGTATAATCCGAATGCTGCATAACTGAAGAAGTAGTACGAAGGATGTCGAAAAATAGATAAGCAAATGCGAATATTGTCAGAAAAATAAATTAAGTCGAAAATAAAAAATATCGTTAGAAATTACTGACGAAAAAATTTTTTGAAGAATGCGATATTGTAGAACCATTAACTACTACAACAGAAAATATATACATCTTCACATTTCATAAATTTAGTAAGTTCTATACCGATAGAAAATCAGGAAGCCACCGTAGCAAAAATATTTGTAACGCGAATAATTGTTGAATACGAAATACCTGAGAAGATTTTAACGGGCTACAGGGTACAAATTTTACAAATGAAATGTTAAAAAATATTTGTAAGTTATTAAAAATTGAAAAGATTCAAATTACCATCTAGAAAACCATAGAGCATTAGAACGCTCACGTTAACCAAATATTTCCGGCATTACGTAAACGAAAAACATAGGGATTGGGATGAATGGATACCGTATGCGACGTTTATAACACGACACCGCATACCGCGACAAAGTTTACGTCTTTTGAATTGATGTAATCATCAAGCCATCTTATCAACCATCAGTGATGAGTAAGATACTCTTAAAATTTATCTAGATATAGATACAGCTATATTAGGTACAACTTTACTTCCGCCGTTTTCCTATAGATGGCTTTAGTAGTAAGTGGTGATCGAAATAAATAGATCATAGACGTCATATAATAAACTTGGGCATCTGTCAACATAACCCCATAGAAATATTAGTCAATTTGTGTCTGCATCATAAAGTTATTCTCGATTGAAAATGTCAGTTTACGAGCCAAATTCTTGTCATTTGCGGGAGGTTTTAATTTTTTACTTCAATATGAAGAAATCTGCGATTGAGACTCATCGAATGAGGCTCTCAAATACTTATGGTGAGGGCGCTATTAGTGAAAGAATGTGTCGAAGTGGTTTCAACGCTTCAAGAACGGTGATTTTGACGTCCAAGGTCATGCTCTGTATTTGGTGGGACCAGTTCGGCGTAGTGTATTATGAACTGTTAAAACCGACTGAAACAATCACAGGCGATCGGTATCGAACGCAATTGATGCGTTTGAGCCGAGCATTGAAAGACAAACGGCCGCAATACAACGAGAGACACGATAAAGTGATTTTGCAGCATGATAATGCTCGACCTTATGTTGCGAAAGTGATCAAGACATACTTGGAAACGTTGAAATGGGAAGTCCTACCTCACCCGCCGTATTCTCCAGACGTTGCTCCCTCTGATTATCACTTGTTTCGATCAATGGCACACGGCCTGGCTGACCAGCACTTCCGGTCTTATGAAGAAGTAAAAAATTGGATCGATTCGTGGATAGCCTCAAAAGATGACCAGTTTTTTCGACGCGGGATTCGTACGCTACCCGAAAGATGGGAGAAAGTAGTGGCCAGCGATGGACAATACTTTGAATCATAAATGTATAACCAGTTTTTTACAATAAAGCCTCGAATTTCGGAAAAAAAACGGCGGAAGCAAAGTTGTACACCTAATAAATACAAAAATTTCTAAATATAGATACACATATTAAGATGTTTATAGATACAGATATCAGATACTTTGAAAGTATCTTCAGATATATTTCAGATACTCTTAAATTAATTTTATTGTAATAATATGTAAAAAAATGTATTAGTTATTAAATGAATCATTCATTTATTCATATAGATAATTCATATAGATAATCATTCATTTATTTATATAGATATAATTGAAAAAACTTATAATTATCATAAAACGATTTAGGATAAGAATTATAAGACAATATTATTTATCATAATTTTACAATTAAAAATGCTTCAAGCATTGTGTTTTCAGCTTAACTATGCATGTGTTAGAAATTTTACAATCTAAAATCACTGGTTGCGTTCAGCAGGAAAAGCAGTTATGTAACTGTAAAATTCTTTAATATGACTGATTTGCATTTAGATCCTGTGAAGAACTAAAGGAAAGACCAAATGTTATAGAATTTTGCAACAGAAAAGCTATTTTTTTTCTGCGGAAGGGAGTCAATCGACAATCATAAAATGGAATTATGACTATGCTGAGGAAATGTATCTGAAAAATGCATCTGAAAATCAGTTCAGATGCTGTGTTTTTTAACCTAAATACAAATATAAATATTCGAATTTGAATGTATCTCAGATACAGATTAGATATACAAACTGTACAACTGTGTATTTCTCTACATGTATCCAGATACACATATAAAAATACTACCCAACACTGCCAACCACGTTAATAAAATCGACTTATTCATACGAAGATTATGCTCAGGAACTGTATGAACGAATACGCGCCACTAATCAAATTGCTCGAGAATACACTCAACAAAAAAAAATCAAAACTAAACAATACTATGATAGATCTGCAAGGAAGATGACATTCACAGTAGACAATGAAGTTCTATTATACGACGAAAGTGTTAAGAGAGGCAGATCTGCCCTAATAAAAAAATCGAAGTGGATTGGACCTAATTACCGAGAAATAAAACGATGTGAATTTTATTATAAAAATAAATCGAAGAATAATCTGCGTACATGCGAATCGGTTAAAACTGTTTATCGAACATTAAAAGTAGACAAAAGCAGTAAGCAAATAGCGGTAAAATTAACAGTAAATTAATAGTAAATAAAAGTGGAATTAGTAATAATAATAAGACAATAATATAAGTAGTATCTAGTACTTACCTTATTAATGCCGGCGGTAATAACTCCTCAACGATCCCAGTTATGGTGCACACATGCATCCGATAATTGAAAAGAGCGCGCCAATCCCGCATCGGCCGAGAACGGAGACGTGCTTCATCCTCTTATATGTTTGCAGCCAATAGCTGCGCAGGCAGCTATCGTAAGTTGAAGGCGCGAAGTACAAATTGCATCGGAAATCTCATTCTTCATTTTTTCTTTTTTTTTTATAAAAAGCACTTTTATAAAAAGGGAATCACGAGATTGTCAACAAATATGGTTCAGAGCATACTGAATAAAAAATAAATTTTTTTAAAACGAACTAATTAATATCGCAAGGTAAGGATTCACCAAAAAGTAATATGAAATTATCTTATAAGATATTCCTTGTACAAGATATTCTTTGTGTGGAGTTATATGGATAGAACGACATTTAAATACATACCTACATACCATTCCATCATATGCCCGGTATATATTTCGAAGAAATCGGATTAATGAATTAGGCGGAATCAAAATAGAAACTTGTAATTAAATTAGATACTACTACTGCTCTTAAGACTCGATTCCAACAACTTCAAGATTATTTAAAAAATACAGAGAAGCAATATGAATAGATCATTGCAGGAAACGCGCAGCAACTATGCGCGAATAATGCAGATTTTGAAAAAGGAAAATATTCAACTTATTACGTAGCTAGATCAATTGAGTACATTATATAACTCTAATACAAATAAAAGAGAGCTAATGAACGCTATCGGCGCGAAAACGGCAGCAAAACGCTTTGGAACCATACATGAAGTACAACAAATAAAACCATAGATGAAGTACAACGAGCAAATACTTCAAGACCAGTAGATATTACAGCATGCATACAGCAGCAAAACATACAGCAGCAAAATATACAACTAAAAATATTAAACAACTATTGGTCTAGGCAACGGCCTATAATGAAAATTTGAACGTTACGAGGAGAATGAAACTGCAATTAGACAAATATACGCAGCGAGAAAACTTAGATGAACATTTACAAATACGTACAAATACTACCATCATGACGGACTTGATAGTAAAGAAAACGTTAGATTACTTAGCATACTCGAAAAAAGAATTAACACTCACTCGTTTATTGCCTTTAAAATGTGTAATAACAGATTTGAGAGAAGCCGCGTCACAATTAACGGAAAGTTTGCACTTTCAAATAAAAATAGAAAATTGGAATATTATCCAGAAATATATGTCTATTAACACATTCGAATTCTTATATTTACTACGTTTAAATTTCCAATAATCGCATACCCAACGTATAAAATAATACCTTTACCTTCTTACTTACATTCGAATGTATTTATTTTTGTAAATATTAATTATTCATTAATAGTATTAGATAAGGAGAATAGCCATTATATTAAATACTTTACTGTACGAAAATGACTTAGATAGGTGCGTCCGAGACATACACTTGCGAGTAAACGTTTCCTATATATTACATTAAATCCAAAGCTATGCGAAGTATTAATATTTATAAACGTGCTGGAACAATTCCAAAATTGTGAAAATAAACACATCTTATATAGTACCACTCTGTGAATTACGGAGGCTCAAACGTGTATATATTTCATTAAGGAAAGTAAAAAAATTATGATCGTTTGTAATTTAGAAAACGAATTAGAAATTAATGGAACGAATTAAATTAAACGGAGACTGTAAATCCACACCGAATTTAACATTATGAACAAAATCATCGTTAAACATGCAGTATTTTAAAGCACCTTCCTGAAAATAATTTAATATGCATTCTAAGAAGATACTAATATTGATCTCTCAAAGTGTATTCCTCTAAAATAATTTATTGAAGATCTTAAGGATTCCTTAAGCTCCTAGGAAAGATCTTAAGAATCCTAATTAATAAAATTTAGACATAAAAGATATCAAAGAATATTTAAAAAAAAAATAATAATCACAATATTTAATAAGTATATAATGTATCCTATAGAAACAGATACTGTTACTTTAATTGTAATTAACATTGTATGCATAACGCTGTATGTAATTCGTAAGCAAAGACAAATGTGAGAAGATACAAAAGCAAAAAGGCGACAATGCCATGCTATATTAGCATTAAAACACGTAAAATAAATTATAAATCGGGAAAAATTATGTATTATAATAAATTATGTAATTATGTAATAGAGCGATTTAAGGAAATTCGTATCTTCGTTTCCTTTTTTCAAAAGGGAAGGAATGTTACAATGTTAATTGCACAAGTAACAATTAAAAAATTATGAATGTGTGGAAAAATATAAACATTATAAATTAAATATATTATCGAAATATATTCCTATTGTCGAATATATTTCGACAAATATTATCGTATTGTCGAAACAGATTTATTAAATACCATTTTAAAGAATTAGTATAAGAGAAGACCCTGAGCGAAGATAAATTATAAATTATAGAAATGTGGATTCAGGTTAATTGCGCGGAAACTGTCTTCGGTCGATGAGCGAAACGCTCAAGAATAACCCGAAAAATACGAAATATAAGTGCGATTGCAGACGCGGTCATCACTCAGAAATTATATGAAATACGTTACGTTACGCTATTTGTCAACTTATTGTAAAAGTATATACCGCGATGCGAACATTGATAAATTTGTGACAGTGAAGCATTGATAAATTGTGAATTATGTAATTCAATTATAATATAATATTATATTATATATATATATATTA
>NW_017259347.1:120349-125382 GCF_001594045.1 Atta colombica
TATTTCATGGGTAGGTAGAGCGGACTAAACTGAATCGAAAAGTCCTCTACCATTTTGTAAATTTCCCTAATAGTTAATGAGATATTAATCCTTAAAGATAACCGAATATGCGCGCTCGCCTACTACTGCGAAGTGTATATGCCTACCGATTGCTTGGCGCGCGGGTCTTGGGAGGCTGGGGATTGGCTGGCAAGCGCCAGCTTCAGTTTAGTTTGCTCTAACTGCCCATGAAATATTTGGCGATTATTTCCAGACACTTTGTATATGAAATATATCCAAATATAGACATATTTCAGAATTTCCGAGATCTACGAGATCTCTTCTCGTGAGCAGGTAGAGCGGACTAGACTAAGTCCTCTAGAAAAATCCTCTACTAATTTTCGTAATACTTTAGAAAATATTAATTTTTAAAACTCATCAAATAAGCACATATCCATGTGGACTACTGCCAAGACCACGTCTATCAGTTACTATCGCATCGGGGACTATCTGGTAAGCGCGCGCTAAGCGCCATAATTCAAATGGCGTCTACCAGATAGTCTCCGCGCAACAAACAATCGCGATTGATGGGCGCTTGATGATAGTTCGTGCGCATACATGCTTATTCAATGATATTTAGAAATTAATATTTTTTAAATTAATATCTCTTATTGCAAAAATTGCACAATGGTAAAAGACTTTTCGACTCAGTTCAGTTCACTGTACCTGCTCGTGAGAGACGATCCTGTAGATCGAGGACACCTTAAATAATTATATATAATATTATATAATTTCATGTAATTAATATGAAATTATATAATTTTATAAAACATTTTTTCTCCTGGGCGATGAAGCAAATGAAAGTATTTGTACAAAGTTATTAAGAAGTTATTAGAGAAGAAAGATGATTTATAGTATAACCAGAAATAAAAAATTAAGTTTCTAGTATGACATGAAATATTAAGTACCTTGTACTTAAGTATCTAAAATTTAAAAGATAATCAAAAAATAACAAGATACAGATATAAGTATATCCGCTTATATAATTTAGATCTTATATAACTTAGATATAGCTAACCTATTTAGATATCGTATCTAGATACGGTTTTACTTAGCTACGTTGACACTGAATGCCACTATATTATACTGCAATAATTAAAGAGCGATCAGTCTGTAAAGATTCTGTATTTTACCGAAAGACTGAACACATTCCTGTGCGTTATCATTACATCCGTGAGAAGATAAAATCTAAGGAATTGAAGATAACATTCCAACGAAGAACAACATTGCTGATGCAATGTTGTTCTAAAGGCCAGGCTAGACTTGAAAAGCTGATTCGTGATATGGAACTGATCAATCTGAATCTACACGAGTGAGAGTGTTAAGAGTGAACGTGGTGCACTTGGGCACAAGTCGATGGCACAAGTTGAAAAACTCAAGGATGGTGCTGGATGAAACTAAACACTTATCAATCAAGATGTCGACAGGGAGCTGTCATTCTTGTCCGCTCGCTACCTTCACACACATTTTATTCTTTCAATTTTGTCTTAAGTTTGTTACTTTTTATTTGATAGAAGTTCACCTTTAATTTAGTATTGTACTTTATATATTCAACATATATTGTATATTAAAATTTAGTTTGTGTCAATACGTTGTGTTCTGGATCTTTTACTTGATCAAGTATTCCTGGCGATAGATTACAAACAGACAGTCTCTTACAAACAGACTTATTGGTATAAAAAATTATTAAATTGTTTATTTAGTATGTTATATTACTATTCCAATATGTATGGAAATATGTATGGAAATAGCGAAATATGATTATAGTAATAAATCCTTAAAGATCGGAGACAGTACGTTAAAACTGTATCACGATAAGATAATAAAAATAAATTCTGCGAGGCTAGATCATAGAAGCCATTATAAATACCAATCGAGCCAGTTCAGTACAGATAGAAGACGCACAACAAGAAGTGCTCATCAGAAATTGTCTGGTACAACAGAAAATTCATCTCTGCTAGTTAACATATCCAATACTATTGAAAGGCACATAGAGATGCAAATTTCTTGCGTAACTTCTATTGAAATACTGACAGACGCGTGTTAATCGTCGATATAAGACGAACAAAAAAGAAAGACGAAGAAATGATATATAAACAACGATATATATGTAATCGACCCATTGTATTGTAAATATCATGCTGCTCTCGTTACAATTTCATATAGTTAAGAAATTGATGGATGTGCAATAATGATAATCAAATTGTATGGATGTTGTAGACAATAATTGTCTATCAATTCATAATGATTGTATTGATATTAATGATTCTTTGAGAAAATTTTAGAAAATCTTAAACAATTTTTCAAATTTATAACGGCTATATTACTTGAATGACTTTCTTAATAAATTTGTTTAACTTAATGACTAATTAGACTAATTAGACTAATTTTATTATTTTAATAACTTTCTTATTAAATTTGTTTAATTTAATAAGAAAGACGACTTCTCACAAGATAGACAAAGATTGAGTTCTTAATTTGATATTGCAAATATTAACTACGGTTGTTAGAGAAGAAAATAAAAATAGAAATGTATAAAACCAGCCTTTTCTTAACAAAATTAAACAATTGATAAAGGAAGTAAAATGGGATATTGTGAATGGAACACAAATGTATGAAGCAAAACGGCGAGTAATAAACGAGCGAAATTTCAAATGATTACATTCTCAATTTATATTTTCAATAATTATATTTTATATTATTTATATTCTCTAACTATTTTAATTGTAAATGCTTTCGTAAGTTTTAAGACAATTATTTATATTGATAGGATAACAATAAGAAAAATTTAACGACAAATTTATATAAAAATTGTATTCAAACACTATTGAAGATGACCTAATAATATTATAGTTGAAATGTCTAGACTTTATTATATTCTCAGACAGCACAGTAATGTTTGTTTTAAAAATATATTTAAAACATACATGTTGGACATTTTGAACATATTAAAAATATCCAAATTAGATCCATGGATATTTCAAAAACGTTTTAAAACATCCAGTATTACCATTTTAAACTTCTTAAAAACACCTGTTTTAGGACGTAATGAACTAAAATTAGACTAAATTAATACATTAAATAAATTTTAGACAATCAACAATCCATAATCAAGACAAAATGATTCTTATATAAGTATTATTATTGATTAATATCTTTCCAGAATAACACATCATAAAACTATGATAAAAAAAAAATGTTTTTCCCTAAATTCGTTAACTAATTTCAGTGCTAATTTTAGTGCTTCGAAGCGATCACCCATCCGGTTGAGGACTGCCATCTACTATACTTGACTTCTGAAATCGTATGAAAACCGCTTCGATGATCCACGAACACCTAATATAATCATGAATGTATAGTTATGATACTTCTGTTCAATATGATCCTGATAGAAATTTATGCAGTTCAACTGAATATCTAGTCAGTTACTGTCTAATTTATATTTAATCTTAATGTTATAACTATTTTCAGGTTAGGAAATTATACGCTGTATTTTCATAGTTATCAGGATACAGTAAGAGTACGAGCGGTATTTTGTGCAAGTATTGTGGGATATCGCACGCTTATTTAGGTAAATTTTTTTGTCGTTAAAAATTTTCAATATAGTACAGATGTCTTAGGGACGTCCATGGAGCGTTCCTAGTTCAAAAGACGTCCATATATACTAAAAATATCCTTGAGGCGTATACCCTTTAAATAAAGCTGTGTGGATTCTGTAAATGAAATTGTATCACATCACATATTTTAACTCAAAAGTATCAAAAAGTGTATTTTTAGTAACATTAAATTCAATTTTCTTAAATATGTGACGTGATACAGCAATTTTATTTGCAAATATGTTTTTAATGACACAAAAATCTATAAGAATTATATCTCATCTAATTTGTGACCTAAAAAGAAATTTAAATTTATTACACAGTATATGTTATCTAAACCACATATTCTGCGTACGAAGTGATCGAATCTGGAAGTTTATAATTTAAACAGAATGAGATAGTTATTTTGAGGAGCTTTCTATATTTCATTCTCTCCTTCATGGCAAGATATCGACTACAAAAATTTTTTGCAGGAGATGAATATTTTTTAATATCCAAATGTAAACATACTTTGAATAACGTATGTTTTTAAAACATTCGAAGATAAGCAACAAAGAGTGACGAGGAAAACAGCGAACAGAAATAAAAGAACAGCAACGATAAAAAGTGATATATATTTGCAAGTATCACTACTCACCCATTGGTGGACATCAAGGAATGAAAAGAACTGTTCGAATCCGATCAAAATATAATTGAGGATTACTCAGAAATAGGTAGAAGACTATATCGCTAAATGCGAATTATAACAAAAAAATAAATTAAAAAGAAAAATGAATGCACCACTAATACAATAATACAAACAGACACAACCGTCGATCATGCGAAAAATGTGCTTTGGATATTTTTAGCTAACAATAATCAAACACGGAAATAAATAATGTTCTAACGTGTTAGGATAATCTCACTAATAAAGGACGTTTTCACAACTGTCCAGCACCGATTTGATTCTTCATGAAATATATTGTTAAACACATCTAAGAGACACGTATTTTTTTACGCTAACTTCTGTTTAAAGGGTGAAGTAACTCTTTGAAGAAAAATAGTATTTCTTTTCCTGAATATCATCGAAAATATAAAAGAAAAATAATTTTAAATAAAAATTGATATGATTTCAAATACCTTAAAGTTGAGAAGAAAAAAATTTTTTTTAACAGTATATATTCCTACTACTTACAGTTTTTTCAAATTTTTCAAATTTTTTTTACCAAATTAAAAACTAGTTTTTCCAAATTCAATCGTAAAATAAAGTTATATCATTTTTGAATTAATTATAAACGCTTTCTTATATACTCTATCCGTGTTCCTATGCGTAAGTAATTATCGTCGAAACAATAAGATATATGGTATGAAAAGCTATTTTAAGTAAAATTTGTATAGTTTTCTATATGCTTTATGACT
>NW_017259347.1:125475-126475 GCF_001594045.1 Atta colombica
TCCGCCGTTTGCAAAAGACGGCGCCACTAATAAACTATAGTTAAAATTGTTTAATGTAAAACGTACATATCGTAAGATTGGATATTCGACAACACTATAACCTTGAAATATTAGCGATTTTTTATCAACATGATATATTTTTTTTTTTGTACGAAAATGTCGAGTTTTGAGCCGAATAAGCATCATTTGCGGGAACTTTTGATTTACTTCTTTAATTTGAAGAAATCTGCAGCTGAGTCTCATAGATTGCTTGTAAAAGCATATGCTGCCTTAAGTGAGAGAAGTTGTCGTGAGTGATTTCAAAAATTTAAGAACGATGAATTTGACGTTGAAGACAAAGAACGTAGCGGAAGGCCGAAAGTGTACGAAGACGCAGAATTGGAAGCATTATTGGATGAAGATTTGTGCCAAACGCAAAAAGAACTTGTACTTACATTAGGAGTGACTCAACAAACAATTTCATATCGTTTGAAATCATTGGGAATGATTCAAAAGTAAGGGAATTGGGTTCCATATGAACTGAAGTCGAGAAACGTTATACGCCGATTTTTCACATGTGAAATGCTGCTTGCCAGGCATAAACGAAAAGGTTTTGCATCGTATAGTCACTGGTGATGATAAATGGATCCATTACGATAACCCAAAGAAGAGGAAATCATGGGGACCATGCTTCAACATCGACAGCCAAGCCGAATATTCATGGAAAAAAAAACTCATGTTGTGTATTTGGGATCAGCTTGGTGTCGTATTATGAGTTGCTCAAACCGAACGAGACCATTACTGGGGCTCTCTACCGAACACAATTGATGAACCGAGCACTCAAGGAAAAACGCGCCCTACTACTCCAGGCATGATAAAATTATTCTCCTGCATGATAATGCTCGACCACATGTTGCGGCGCCGGTTAAACCTACTTAGAACTCAAATGGGAAGTTCTACTCCACCCGCCGTATTCTCCAGACATTGCTCTTTCCGACTACCACTTGTTCCGATCGATGAC
>NW_017259347.1:126634-162090 GCF_001594045.1 Atta colombica
TATATATATATAGTCATAAAGCATATAGAAAACTATACAAATTTTACTTAAAACATCTTTTCATATATCTTATTATGATAAACAAAAACTTTTTCTCCAGATATATCGTATTTTTTGAGACTTCATGGTCACCTCCATTTTTTAAAATGGAATATAAATTTTTTTAAACAATATGATTTCTCTAATTATTCTGAAAGTATTAAGATAGTGATATCAAAATATTGATAAGTATTAAGATAGTGATATCAAAAAATCAACAGTTTACGAGATTTTTATACCTTATATCCTATATTGACATAAAATATTAAATAACTTATAAACTATTAATTTATTTTTTGATAATCGTAATACTTAATACTTTTATACAGAATACAGAATAATACGATGACTCAATTGATGAATAGAAAACACATAGTTGTTTTAAAAATATATATAAGATTAGGCCGCCCGAATAACACTCACAATTCGGAGATAGGAAAAAATGTCTCAGATGAAATTGAAATTGAAAGTTTTAAGGGATAAGTATTTTGATCATGTTGTCTTTTTTCTAAGTGGAGGCATGTGAATCTGTATAGATTGGCACTCGAAACATGGTTATCGCACAAATGGACTTATATATTATAATTAAGAAGAAAAGAAGAGAAAGTATTATAAAGCATAAAGAAAAAAATTTTTTGTACTACACATCAGTAAAATTATCGCAAAATAATCCGTCTATTCCAGACATCTTTGTGGAGCAGTAAATAATATGGACCTTTGTGAACCTGGCATCCGACATTTTATAAATTAAATTTTTTTATAAAAATGATAATATTTCGTTTGTAGTTGTTTATAGTAACAATAATTCTATTTATTCCATATATTTATTCCATATTTATTCCATATATTAAAAAATATAAATCTTTTAAGAAATAACTGTCATCTGACCGTAAGATAAAAAAATTGTTAGTATATCTTAATTTATTTCAAATTGTATTTAATTGTTTGCAGTGATTTTCCGGTCATATGTAGTTACACCGTTTAAAAGTTCCATCAAATTTACAATAAACAAACGTAAATAAACATTACGTAACTTTGCTAATTTTGGAGATAACTCTAATTGGTTGTAACTTTAAAATGATGCAGCTACGACCGGAAAATCACTATAAATAACTACAAACAATTTTGAATCAAGATATATTAACAATTTTTTGATCTTACAGTCGGATAAGTCATTTTTAAAAAATTTTATATTTTTTAATATATGGAACTATAAACAAAATTATTGTTATTACTAACGTAATACTATCATTTTATGTAAAAAAAAAATTAATTTATAAAAAGTCAGGCCAGATTCACAAAGGTCCATATTATTTACTGCTTCAACAATCGAATGACATATAAAGAATGAGGCTTATGAAATAAAGAATGTTACACATGAATCAGGATTATACTTTCTTAAATAATTAACAACACATTCATCATTTAATGGCAAATCAATCAAAAATTTTAAATACCTGTGTTGTAAAAGATACAGTTTTAAAAATAATTAAATACTGTTACAGTTATTTGAAGACAAATGTAATTAGATACAGATACAGATATATTTTTATGAGTAACTATTTATACAGATACATTTATTTAAAAAACAAATTTAGATACTGTATAGATAATTTTATTTAAAATATTTTTGTTCTTTTTTTGCATTTTAGGATCCTCTTAAGAGATGTAATTAATTACATACACGAAAAGTATTTAGATACCATGACTAGATACACGACTCTAGTCATCTACATTACTGTTAAACACAATAATCGCTCATGTAGACAAATTAGAAGGAATAAAATAATTACAACATATAATTACTTCTCAACATTACCACGAAAATAAACAGCAAAGTAGACACCAAGATTTATTAGAAGAAATGAACGATTTTCTTATACTTAACACTATTATCATGAATATTATACAAGATTTAAACAATATTATAGATCATCTCATTGTTGTCAAGGTAGGAAAACTGCATTACGGAATAACACTCAGTAAATCAGATTATTGTTAACTTGAAAGAAGCCCAGCTGCATTAAGACTTCCATTTTACCAAAACTTCCATTAGAACTTCATTTTCCTTTCAGGATTCTCAAGTCAAACTGGCTCGAGGCACAGAAAAATGCATTGATGTTAGCATTCACTATGACAAACCAAATATACACTCCCAAAATTTCCTTTAATCTCTCATTCTAAATATAATATAATATACAAAGTACCATTGCTCATTCATAACTATAATAACATATTTACAATAACCGAAATAGATCAAATAATAATAGCTGTAAACAGTGAAAATCAGCATTATATAACGTTATATCACGCGAAGATTTAAATGTAAGACAATAATTGTAAACAAATAGATTGCACCTATATTTGCGAACACATCAATCCTATATATCATGAAAATGCAAATTTATTATGTAAAGGGTTGGAGAAAAAAATTCTGCGGAATTGTTAGTTCAAAATTATATACAGAATATATTGGTTGCAAAATTTTCGATCATCTGACGTGAAAGCTTAAAGCTTTTTTCTAAAAGTTCATTTTTAGAAAATGTTCCTATGACTTTTTGTTACTAAGTTACACGTGGATTAAATAAAAAATTAAATTAATTAAATTAATTAAAAAAGCATTCTGATTTTATTGCTCACAACTCCGTTAAAAATCATTGTACCGTAATTAATAAAACAGATTCTTAAAGTTAAAACTTATTTTATCAAGTTATGTAATAGAAATTGATGTAGTAGGGATGCACCGGATATTTGGAAAGTATTTGGTATTATCCGGTATTTTTTTATTATCCGACTAGATAGCCGGATATCATTAGTATCCGGGAATATATCTGGTTGAAATTTGATATCAATAAATTGTTCACTTTTTCTTATACAAACATTTTAGAAATAAGTATGCATATTCATAATGCTATTCATAATATGATATTATGCTTATTTCTAGAACTATTTGTATAAGAAAAAGTGAACAATTAATATCTTATATATTGTTGCGAAATTGCAATCTTTTTCTCTATAGACCTTTTTTTTTGAAGACACTTTCTCGGAATCCGATCGGATATCCGAAATTATCTTCTCGGATATCCGATCAGATACCGGATATTCAATGTTACATTCTGTTCGGATATTCGATATCCGGTAATTTTATGATCTACAATAGCTAATTTAAAAAAATATATAAGTACATTTCAGTTAAAAATGTGATATTACTGTCCTTTTTTCCATTGCGTAATATAAGAATAGTAATCACATTTTTAACTCAAATTTTTATATACTTTACATTTAAAAAATTAGCATGATACTATTTGATACAGCAACGTTTCAGTTTTAAAAATCTGTTTGTTTAATTGTAGTATGATGATTTTTAATGGAGTTATGAGCAATCAAAATCATAATACTCCTTTTTATTTAACTCATGAACTCAAGAACAAAAAAATCGAAGAAACATTTTTTAAAAACGATTTTGTAAAGAAAACCTCAAAACTTTCACGATAGAGGAAAGTCGCCGATATTAACAGTGGCGTGCAAAAGTTTCCGACCAGTGACATTTTGTATTCTAATTTATAAAAAAAGCCTAATAAAATTTTAACTATTATCGGGCATCAGTACAAGAATAACGAAATTTTGTGATAACATCTGATAATGATTAAAATTTTATTGGGCTTTTTTTTATAAATTAGATTATATAAAATGTCACTGGCCGGGAACTTTTGCACGCCACTGTAGATCTCCTAAAGCAACACCTCTCAGAAATTAATTATTGCACTTTATAAATAAAAATATGAACTATTTAAACAAGTAATTAGCATTTATGCACCATAATGATCTATTTAGTTAATTAAAAAAGTGCAAACGCATAATTCGTATTTTGTGGCTTGTTTCTGTATGAAATCAGTTAAAAACAAATTCTATGAATGTGAAAATAAAATTCTTATGATTTTCTTTTGCAAATAATTTAAATAATAGTGATTATATTATCAATATTATGTCATTTTAAATGCTGTAATTTCTTAAATCAGTTTCATATATATATTATTTTTTTAGTTTTTTTTATAAAATTATTTTAAATATAAAATCGGGATGCAGCGTAAACCGACACATTTGTCTGTAAAACAAATCATGAGCTAATCTTTGTAATGTACTTTATAATATCAAATAACTCTATCGAAGTTAAAGAAAATGATACATATACGAGAAAGGCATTGAAAAACTATCGCGTTACATATTTGCATCTTGTAGCATAAAGTAAATACGCATATAATTTAACAAAAATGTTTTGTATAAAAATGAAAAGTCAGACGCTCATTTTTGCTTATTTTACGAAAAAATTAATTATTGCAAAATTATAAACAATATTATAAAAACTGCTTATATTATCTGATAGAAGGCACTTTTTAATTTGTATTCATGTATTTTTATTTTATCTTTTGTTTAAGAAATGTTGTCTAAAAACAAAACGGTTTCGGCAATCTTCTCCTATAAATAGTCGAAAATTTTTGCAAATTTTTTTTGGCACGTGACAGACACAGTGAGAAGAAAAATTCCCTTTTTTTTGCTCGTAGTTTTCTATATAAAAATTACAAAACTCACACAAATTAAAAAAATATAGTAACTATTCAAAAGAGAATTCAAGCTTTAAAACCCTTTTTTAAATTTAAGTTTTGATCCTTTTTAATAAAAAGATATTGTATATATAATTTTGAGCTAACAAAATATCGTAGAACTTTTCTTCCAACTTAATATAATGCGATCAAATGTATTTACAAAATTCTGATTCCAAGACACTTATGTAACATGCGATATATTAAACCTAACCATACAATATGGATTGCCCTCAAAAAGCAGTTGTTATATTCCTAGCGTTTCCGAGCGTTGTTATATTCCTCTGCTCATGAACAAACAATAACTGTAGATTGCAAGAATTGCAAAGGATGGAACAACATTGTTAAAATAGGACAAACCATACTATAGAACGTAAATTAATGACGGCGAACATGCCTATAAAAACGATAGACATTATTAAGACTGTGACCAAATTCATTTATCCGAATACAACTTAACCTTTTTATGAAATCAACTAAAACATAAGGACCTAAGCCAGAAATGATAAAATTAAAAAAAATATTTATCTGATGGAATTAATGAATTTAAATGTCAAACTACAAGACAGCGGAATTAGAAAACGCACAGAATTCATCATTTCTAACGGGACCTATGATATACAGTATATCATATACAGTCGAGCAATACCATTGTAATAATTATTGTAATCATTGTAATGATTGCATATATTAACAATAAAATACTAATAATAAAATACAAGGAAATTGCAAAGCGGAAGTAAATCCCGCGTAAAAAAGAGGGATTCTCATAGAAAATATCGAACTTCCATTTTCTTTTTTCAATAGGAGGAAGATGCGTGACCAAATAAATCATTTTTAAAATTCTTCATTTGCAAATTTTTTTGCAAATCAGTATTTCAAAATTAAAGTTACATACAAAGTTATATTAATTTGGACTACATAACGCAACAATTGCAGCAGTTCGTGAAGAAATTCGGCACTTTCGAGAATAAAAGCGCGAATTCCGAGCATCTCGAGCCGTTCCGAAAAGTTCAATGGAAGTGCAACACGATTGTGAGAATCTTTGACAAAAAAGACTATAAACCAACAATTTATAAATTGTAATAAATTTTCTACAAATACTAGCCTACTTCAATCTGAGGACTTCGAACTTTTACTATTACAATGTCGCAAAGTCGAAAACGGTAATCTGCTTAGCTCTGTGTGGCATTCTCATATCTTAGCACGACCGATCAATGGCTGACCCAAATTTCGAATATTCTATATCCGGAGCATCCTTGTACCTTAAGTGGTATAATAATCTATATATTTTTTTAATGAATTTATCTTTTAGATATATGACTGCGTACTGATTAATTTCAGACTTGCAGCAATCAAATTGAATTAATAATATTCTTCCCAAATTTTAAATTTTAAATTAGATTTTCAATTTAATACTATTAGCATCTTAAAATATGGAAATTTGTTTATTGTGAAGAGTATTTTATATTCAAATACTCTTTTGTTTGTACAAAACTTTTTATATAAAATTCCATAAATTAATAAAAATTTATGTTAAAACAATAGAAAAAGAAACTTTTCTTTAAGAAAACAACATATATATTGAACGTTTTATTATTTACACTTAAATCTATGATGATATCGGGAAACATGTTGAATATTTAATTCTTCGTTTTAAAATATTATATTTTCTTATCATTTTGTTAAGTTTAATATTTTACAAATTCTATAAATTATATGAGATTATCAAATTATATCCATTATATAATTGTTATTCTAAGAAGGATTAAAAAGAGGTCGAATTTGATTGACCACAAAGATGTAAATAAAAGGAATAGCGTTTTTTATAGATTTTCTGAATATGATAATGATTAATAAAAAGTTCGGGGTCGATAGAGAATATTGTTAAAAATTAAGCATGAATATGATATATACTTAAAAAAATTTTAGTATTATTGTTTAGTTTTCAAGATGTTTCCCACATGCCATTTTTTAATAATTTTATATATCATATTCAAGAGATCAAAATCTATAAAAAACGTTATTTCTTTTACTTACAATACATTTTTTTGGGCAAAAATCTGCTTTTTTAGGAGGATATTAAAAAAGGACCGACTTTTGTCCAAAAAAATAAGTAAAAGAAACACTATTTTATGTAGATTTTGATTTTTTAAGTCATCTATAATAATATGATAAAATTATTAGAAAGTCCATGACATTTGGGGAACATCTCTCTATTTTGGGAAAAAGTAAACAAGAATACTGATTTCTTTAAATATATCATATTCAAGCTAAATTTGCAAGGTGCTTCCTATCAATCCCGAACTTTTTATTAACATTATCGTATTCAGGAAATCAAAATCTATAAAAAGAGATTATTCCGATTTACTTATCTTTTTGGGCAAAAATTTGCCACTTTTAAACATCTTTTTTTTATTATCTCATTTTTTAAATGTCAGTTTAAATATTAGGTACCGCAGAAAGTTCATGTCGTTTTTTTTTAGCACAAAATTGTATTTACAATACATCTTCGTCAAAAATAAACAAAATTAAAATTAAAAAGAAATGATTTTGAAGCTTAAAATCTCTACTTTCGAAAGGCTACTATGCTTTTTGAATTTCTTTGAGTTTAGTAATTTTTACATACAAAAAAATACTGAAAGAGCTGAAAAAGATGGAAAATTTCTTCTAACTTTGAGTTTATCATTTGCCCAAAAAAATTTGCAAAAATTTTCGATTTTTCCATCGAAGTGAAGAAAATTTAAAGTTCTCCCTACAAAATCGTTTTTTAAAAGTATTCCTAAGATTTTTTTTTTTATTGAGTTATCGCAAATTAAATAAAAGGAGCACTTCGATTACTCATAACTTCGTTAACATATCGCAATTTAAAAAACAAATTTTAAAAATTTTGGTCTATTGACTAGTATAATAATAACTATTATAATAATAAATATATTCTATGTATAATATATTCTATGTATAATTTTGATCTAAAAAAACGACACGAACTTTCTGCGGTACCTATAATATAATAATATAATAATACATACCATAATTTAATTATATCAATTATATAATTGTTATTTTATAAATTACTGATTTCACAGTGAAATTTTATTTTCACTTCATTTTCACTATCATAATCAGTGAAATATAAAATGGAAAAGCAAAGTGTGATTAAATTATACTGAATCTCAGTGAAATACTCTTAGATTATTAATAAAACCATATTTTACTGTTTACACTGACATTTTTCGTTGGTTTACTTTTAGAGAGTAGGAGTGGAATAAATGAAAATGCCCATGGTATAGGAGGTTTCTGCCCTAGAGATGGAACATCTGATATTGATAAATTCATTTAGAGTATGATGAAATCTATTGCCTAACACTAAATTCCATTTTCTTATCGGCAAAGAAGTTGAAAAAATCTTTACTTCCGATCAATCTTACTACTATTCGATCACTATTACTACGAGCCAGCGGCTTTTCCCTTCCACGCTCACTACTTCGCTCTCTACCTCTCTTATCATCGCGTCGTCAATATGTAAAATTTCGAATATGATTTTTTTCAACTTTCCTTAGCGATAAGAAAGTGGAATAAGAAAATTTATTATATATTGACCAATAGATTTCATCATACTCGAATAAATTTATTAGTTTCAGAGGTTCCATCACTAAGGCAAAAATTCCCCTATACGGACATCCTCCTTTTATTCCATGTAAACGAAAGAATATAAAAGGAAAAATAATATCTATATATTTATATATAAAATTTCTTTACAAATTTTCTGACTTCATCAAGCAAAAAAGATTCTCTAAGAATTCTAGATTTTCTCAATATCTTCAGATAATAGATATCTTTTATTAAGGAAATATTTACAATATTTTCATACTTCAATTAACAAAGTATACAACTCACTTCCTCTTTGGTATGGGCTAGTTCCTCCTCGAGACTTGTATTTCTTTCAAGGGCCACGCGTAAACGCTCACGTACCTGGAATTTCATCACAACTGTTATCCTTTAGCTGCAATGTACATATACAGTGTCCACCAAAAATTCCAGACCGGCTGAATATCTTGGATATGTTTCAAAAATATATTTTTGAGAAAAATGTTTTAGACAAAAATTGTAAGGTTTAAAAAATCTATTTAATGATCAGTTTGATCTTGAGTGGCGTCACCAATATCAAATTAAGGTCACACCGATTTTTTTAAAATTAGACATCCTACTTTTTATTCCAAAATAGCTGATGTCAAGAGCATCTCAAAACACTGTAATAAAATTATTTTTCATAAAATATTTTTCGAGTTATAATGCTTAAAAATTACAGTACTGCCGGCATTAGCATTATACAAAGTGTCCGACCGATGGCTAATGTCTCTTGAATATTGTTCAGAATTACATTTGTTTTTGCAAATTCTAAAAATTCATTTTTATGTAAAAATGAAAATAAGAGAAACAATCTTCAATGACTTTGATCTTAACGAATATTATCCACAGAATGATCCTGAACAACATTCAAAAGGTTATATCGATCGGACATCTTAGATAATACTAATAATGACGATAATGTAACTTTTAAGCCTTATAATTCGATAAGTACCTAAATGAAATTTATTATAACATTTTGAGAAGATTTTGACAGTAGCTATTAGATTCTGGATTAAAAAGAGGATATCCAATTTAAAAAAATTGTGACATTGATGACGTCACCCAAAATCAAAATAATGAGATCATTAAATGTATCCTTTTAAATCCAATAATTTTTGTCTAAAACATTTTTCCCAAAAATGCATACTTTCTGAGATATTCAACCGAAATTTTTAGCGGGCACTGTGTGTGTGTGTGTGTGTGTGTGTGTGTGTGTGTGTGTGTGTGCGCGTGTGCGTGCGTGCGTGCGTGTGCGTGCGCGCGCGCGCGCGCGCATTTTAACATTGACATCGAAATATCTCAAAAATTATAAAAGATACGGAAAAATATTTCCATCAAAAGTTATAAGGTTTGAAAAGATATATTTACTGATTATATCCGTTTAACATTGGGTGGCGTTGCCAAAGTCAGAACGAAATCACTTTTAATTTTTTAAATAGGACTCTCTAGATTTTATTGCATATTATTATAACCGTTTCTAAGATCTTTCCAAAATATATATCTATAATTTAATTCACATTGGATCAACCATTTTGAAATTATCGAGATTTATATGATAAGTTGTTTAATCAATGAAGATCAATGGTTGATTCAACTAGTGAATGCAAGATCGATGGATGACCTAAACTTCTCGCAGCGGGCATGGTTTATTTCAATTCAGTACTCGATAAATAGAACATGAATTAGGAATCCCTATCTACTCATTCAATGTTACAATACCTCCTTACATCCTTATTATAATATTATCTAACACAAGAATTGAGCGAAGAATGATTGCAGAATGAGAGAGATCAATTTTATAGATGAGCACTAGATACATTGGAGCAGAATCCAAATTTTTTTAGAATGTCCGTTTCAGTGACGAAACCACCATAGCAATGGCAGTCTCAGTAGATTCTATAGTCATTACTGGTCACTGGTAGCAGATCCTTACTGATATCGACAGGTGATCAATCAATGTTGGAACTTCCATGTTTGGATTGGCAAATATAATAAAAAAATTATTGGACCGCATCTTTTTGAATGTACAATTTACTTAAACTTTCTCCAAAATCATTTGTTAAGATATATTCAGGACTATTCCACTGGATGTCCGCTAAAGATTTTAGTTTCAACAGGATAGTGTTCAACAGGATAGTACATTACTCTCGAGATGTTTGAATTTTCTTAGATAAGCAATATCCAAATCATTCAATAAGTCAAGAAGGCTCTTGTGGCCTCCAAAATCACCAAACCTAAATCGTGTTCATTTATGGGGATGTGATAGATGCTGTGTATCAGGAAGCACTTACCACGAGATTATAATGGAAAGAGCCAAAGAACCAATCAAGCGATAACATCGCAAATACTCAGAGGAGTCCTATGAAACTTTAGACGCAGATCGATTTTGTATTTAAAAAATAACGGCGCACACTTTGAACATTTAATTTCGAGAGTGACACATAATGACAGTTAGACAAAGTTCCTTAATTTTCTGATCTTGCCTCCATTGACAGGATCATCTTTTGATCTTGTCTTCATTGAATCAAACAATGATCTTCGTTGGTTGGACATCTTATCATATAAATCTCAATAACTTCAAAATGACTGCTCCAAAGTGAATTAAATTTTAGCGTTTTCAGAAGGTCTCAGAAAGGATTATAAAAATGTATGTAATAAAATCTAGGATATTCTCTTAAAAATTCGAAGTGACCTTATCCTGATCTTGACAATGCCATCAAATGTTAAACGAATATAATTAATAAATAGATCTTTTTAAACCTTACAATCTTTTTATAAAATATTTTTCCGTACCTTTTATAATTTTCGAAATGTTTCGATATCAAAATTAAAGTGAGACATCCATATATTATATATATTGAGTGTAACAAAACAGTCGTACCAGGCTAATTTCTTGAAATGCATTTTCTTGAAAAATGTTTCAGACAAAAGTTTTTCAAGAGGAACATAATATGGCATCATTGATTAGATCTTAGATCGCATTATCAAGGTAATCAAGGCAAGATCATGTTGTTTTAAATAGAACCCTCCATTTTTCATTATATATTCTTATAGCTTACCTCGAGAGCTTTCGAAAACACTGTAATTAAATTCATTTTCATTAAATACCTTTCGAGTTATAAAGCTTGAAAGTTAAGGTGTCCGACTGTGTCTGATGGGTAAAACCTTTTGAATACTGTTCAGGATAATGCTAGGACTTGGGTAATGCTAATGCCGACAGTACTATAACTTTTAAATCTTATAACTCGAAAAATACTTAATAAAAACGAACTTAATTATAGTATTTTGGAAAGCTTTAGAGATATACTATAAGAATATGTAATGAAAAATGGAGGATTTTATTTAAAAAATTCAACGTGACCTTGCCCTGACCTAGACAACACTACTGAAAGTCTAATCAATGCCATATTATGTCCCTCTTGAAGTCGAAAAATTTTTGTCTGAAATATTTTTCAAAAAATTAACTTGATACAGTCACTTTATTACGTCCAGTGTGTGTGTGTGTGTGTGTGTGTGTGTGTGTGTGTATTTAGGTATTTCAGACTACTCTTTTATCTTTGCAAGATAAAAGGTCCAATCTTAAAATGTCCAAAGACAAAAATTGCTGAGTTTAAAAAGAGCTTTTTACTGACTTATATGGCGTCGCCAAGGTCAAATCACGTCGATTTTTTAAAATAGAATACTCAACTTTTATTCTAGTATCTAATAGCTGATATCGAGAATTTTTCAAAACACTGCAATAAAGTTAGTATTTTTCATTGAATACTTTTCGAGTTATAAGACTTGAAAGTTACAGTACCGACATTAGCATTACGCAAGGTATCCAGCCGACGGCTGAAACCTCTTGAATGTTGTTCAGGATCATGTCCTGGATAATATCAAGATCAAAGCCATTGAAGATTGTACTGTAAATGAATCTTTAGTACAAAAATGAAATGAGGATAAGAGAAATAATCTTCAATGGCTTTGCTAATGTCAGTGGTACTGTAACTTTCGAACCTTGAAACTTGAAAAGTACTCAATGAAAAATAATTTTATTATAGTGTTTTAAAAAACTCTTGATATCAATTATTAGTTACTGGAATAAAAAGTTGGATGTTCCAAAGAAATCAACGTGACCTTAATCTGACGCCACTTTGGCGACGCCACCTAAGATCAAACTGATAAGATCAGTAAATAGATCTTTTTAAATCATACAATTTTTGTTTAAACACTTTTACATTACAATTAGATCTTATCCTGCGAAGAAAAAAAGAACATACGAGTGATCTGGAACACTATACATATACATATGTGCATGTATACAATAAATAGTGGAAAGATTTGAGGACATTGTGTTAATTTAAGAATGTTTTATATATATATTTAATATTAACTAAAAGTATCAGTCAAATAATCAGCTAAAAATAGCTAATATCAGCTAATATTATTTAAAAAATTTTTATATATTTTTACTTTTGCACGGATATTTATGTTTTATTACAATAGTACATGTATAAAATTTGATTTAATTCTTAATATTATGTGCTTATCAAATGCAAATAAGTACGTGCATAATAAAACGTAATTTTACATAGAAGTCAAGACATACAAAAAATTTAAATAATTTTTAAATCAATTACAGATTTGTACTCGAATTTTACATAGATACTTAAATGTAATAATAGTACAATCTGTTGATAGAACAAAATTTTTGCTTAATTCGTAATATTAAAAAAATAAGTAAAAAAAATGTGCATTTCAGGTTACACTTCACCGATTTGAATTGTCCTTTAGATATTTTGTAGGGGATAGTATCCTGAGTGATTCTCATAAAAATTAAGTGAGAGACGGCATTGGTTTAGGAGATATAACTATACTGAAATTCTAAAATATATAGGGGACGACATAAATTTTCGATTTTCCATAGTTTTCTAAATTTTCATGCAAAGCGAGATCTATTCCACTACTCCCATGCCTAGAGACGACCGACTTTTTTTGGCAAAGCAAGGTTCATTCCATCTCTTCCCGTGCATAGGAGCGCTCGATTATCCACGCAAAGTGAGTTCCATCCCATATCCCCACTGTCTAAGACTGTACGACAGTATTATGCAATATAGGGGATTACCATCCAATGATCATGATTTTGACGTATGTTGTCATGATCTTCAATATCTTCAACTTCATTTTAGCCATCGCTCGTTATTCATTAAAAAGTTATTAACAAAAAACTTTGAAAAAATAACGTCTCATTTTTGCTATATTGCGTTAGAGAAAAAATTTTTACAGTTAGAGTATAATTGAAATTTATTTTTTAAATTATTTACCCTTTATATTTATATTTTAAATTATATACCCTTACAGAGTTTTATTAAACCAAATATGTGCAGTTTTGCTCGATGATTTTTTTGTCATTTTTCAAGTAGAGCCATTATTCCATCTATATCGGTGTAGAATTTTTGTGATTTCTCGGTAAAAAAAATCGACATAAATGATTTTCGCAGAAAATCTCTTGAAGTCAAGTTTACTCCATTAAGGGAGTTCTGTAAAGACCAAAATAAGTGATAATCTGATGGTACAAGGGCTACAGTGAATGCATCAAAACTTTCCAGCCAAACTTTCTCCATTTTTGTCGAGTTATCGATGTGTGTGGCCTAGTATTGTCATAATTGAACGCCTTTTTTATTGATCCATTTTGACGCTTTCCCTGAATGAATTGCTCCAATCACATTAATTGTTGACAATAGAGATTAGAATCAATCGTTTTGCCTGACGGCAGCAATTCATAATGAATCATTCCTTTTGAGTCCCACCAAATATACAGCATCTTTTTTGACATCAATCTAGGTTTTGTGATTTTTTGTGGTGCATTCTTTCAACTATGATTTTTTTCGAATATTATTATTATATATTATCTATTTTTCGCGTTATCAATTTTTTTTAGAAAAGGCTCAATTTCGTTTCGTTTCAGCAGCGATTCAAATAGAAATTCGAATCATTAAATTTTTTATCGTCAAATCATAGCACCCAAACATCGAGCTTCTTTATGTATTCAGTTTTACGTAAGTAAAACGGTTTTATATATCAATGTTTAGCTTCTTAGTTATATCACAGCTGCTCACATGACGATTTTCTTCAATTTTTTTGGAAGATTTCATCGACATTTTCTGTAATGAACCGACCAAAATGATGTGCATGTTTGACATCAAAATTTTTATCTCGAAATCGATGAAACCAATTGCTGCTTGTCTAGTTATAACATCCTCTCTGTAAACACTACAAATTTTTTCTGCGAATTGCGTAACATTCTTCCCTTTTTTATAATAAAAAATGTCGGAAATGTTCCTGATTTTCACTCATTTTCAAATTTGATTGAATATGTCAGTATTGTTCAAATCTATGCTCAATCTATTTCAAAATGTTATATGAAATAATCTTTCCAGTGATATAACATAACTTAATATGTCACAATAGTGGCACGTAAATCTCAATCTGTTGGCTCTACATAAAAGACTTTTTTCCTAACCCAATATTAGAACAATATTATAAATACTAAAAAATTATCCTTCTTTGCTTGAGACAAGGGAACGATAGAATGGACTTTGTTTTGTGTGGAAAGCCATTACGTAAGCAAGAATAAATACAAAATAGTTTTTAATATTGTGTATATATCAGAAATAAGACATCACTTTTTCAAACTTTTTTTGTTACAGTAGAGCCTCAATTATCCGATCTACAGTGGATCAGAATTAGATCGAATGATAGTCATAATCAAGGTTATATATTTTATTTTATTTAAAAAACATGGATAATTGTTTAGATGAGTCGCCGCAGCTAAAATCAATAATAGGATCTCGCAATAATCATATATGAAATTGGATCCCGATAAAATCAAATGGTTTTCTCACATGTCATAGCTTATGACTTGCTAAACAAAACATATAAGTTTTAGCGCAAAAAAAATAAACAGTTTTCGTGTTCGATTCATAGTCGCTGACATTTCACCATAAAACACTCAATAACTTCTAAACGGCTGATTTAAAATGGATAAAATTATAATATTTTGAAAAGATCTCAGCAAGGATTATAAAACAATGAAAGAAAAAAATGGGGGATCTCACTTAAAAATACTAGTTGACTGCTTTACCTAGGCAACGTTACCCAAAGTCAAACTGATGAAGCGGCTAGGCCTTTTTAAATTCTACAACTTTTATCTAAAACATTTTTTTATAAAACTTATAGTTTTCTATAATAGATATTTTGCCGTCTCCTAACATTTTATGTTCCTTATATGATTTTAAATGGTGCCACATACAATTATATCTCACATATATAATCATATAAGGAATAAAATGTTCCGAGACGGCAAAATACCTAGAAAACTGTTTTAAATAAAAAAATGTTTTAGATAAAAGTTGTAAAGTTTAAAAAGGCCTAGCCGCTGCTTCATTATTTTGACTTTGAATCGCCTTAGGACAAAGATAACCCGAATTTTTTAAGTGAGATTCCCACTTTTTCTTTCATTTTCTTATAGTTCTAGTTGAGACCTTTTCAAAATGCTTTAATTTTATCCATTTTAGGTCAGCCGTTTGGAAGTTATGAAATATTTTATGATGAGGGGTCAATATAGATGAACCTGAAAACTTCATTTTATTTGCGCTAGAACTTATATGTTTTGTTTAGCAAGTCATAACATATGCGAAAATCATTTGATTCATTGAGACCCAATTTCATATAGGATTAGTGAAGGATCTTTAAGCTTATTTAACGCGTTTTTTTTTTATAAAAAGAAGAATTTGTCAGAAAAATCAATACGTCGAAAAATTTCAAGTTTCGTTTCAATCGAAACACAAACTTTCTTGCGTTTTTCGGATATTGTTCGTGTCTATTTAGCTGTCTATGGAACAAACATGTATTGACATCGCCCGTAACATGTACACATATAAAATATGTAGAAATAAACAGTTAAATTACATTTAGATCCTGGAATTTGCTAAGTCTAGCTGGATGGCGAGAATGAAATGCCTTCAACTTGCTTTTCAGATTATGTAGGTATAATATGCGTACAGGTTGGCGATCTGCGCGCACAATGAACTCATAATGGCGCGACGATCACTTTCCGAGCGTTTCCCGCGGTATTAATGCTTCGAGGGCACTCGGTCGAGAAAAATGAGATCTTCTCTGCTTTCCAAATTTTTATTGAATAGGCCTCAAACGCGGGCGAACGTGTTTACAGTGGATACGGAAAGGATCTTAGCGATAGCGCGGCGATAACTTTCCACGAGAGGAAACGCGTGCACTAGACAGTTAGAGCGGCCATGATGATCTGATATTTTTTAATCGATAATTACGCGTGACGCATGCGTCGTTTAGCAATCGATGCCTCGTGAATTCATCGATTTTTCATCGATGCGATTAGGCGATATAACTAGACGTCGTGAATCATAGAGATACCGAACAATACATAAGATATGTAAACGGGGACATAACCCAGTGAGAAATCATCAAATCAATGTCAAATCGACAATTCCACATCGATTTCATTGTTATTTCTCATTGGGTAAATGCATGCATAGCTATTAGAAATTGCACCGAGGTTCGAAGGATCGAAATTCTGTATTAATTTTTCATGAGAAACGGTAATATCTCGGCGCTTAGACAAGCGCATTGACACTACCGTGTTACTTTATGCGAGCTAGCGAATTTTCTCAATTTATGATTAGAGCTTAATAAGAGCTGAATCGATCATGGTCTATGTACGCTCAATCAATAGCTTTCACTCGGATTGTATAATAAAAGTGCTTTTATTTTTTTCTCTACATGCCCTACGAGTTATGATGCAGAGTTCGGAAACTTTTTTAATGTCATCATTATAGTCATCATCAATCAGAAGAAAATATACGGTTGTTGCTTTTGGCGTTGGAGAAGCTAGTGATGCACGGTCAGCGAGTGCTGCGATCTTTTCCATTATTCTTATGGAGCAAGAGGTGTTGTTACAAGTCATTTTCCATAAAAGAATAGAGATAATATTGGTAACAACAAAACTTGTAGGCACCACATATTATTTTGAACGGATTAGTAACGGCGTTAAATTACATAAATAGTAAACCATTTGATTGCGCCGTTTTTTGAGAAACCTATTTGATATATGTAATATGCATGCGCGAATATCCTTTCTTTAAAAAGGCAAGTATAGGAATAGTGAAAAAATAATGTAATGTTTATAATAATATTAAATCGTGAACGGCTGTCATCACAGACATTACAAATACCGAGAGGTTAATAACCTTAATCTTCAAGATTATCAGATTCAGATAAGTTTCATGTTTCTATTTTTATTACACACTCTCTATTTTTACTATTTTATTGTAAAAAAATCGATACTTTGTGTATATATCTTATTTTCAGCTACCGATTATCGCTCTAACGCTATTACTACTAAGTTGTGCATAGGAAAGAAGAAACCAGAAAAAAAATTAAAAAATAAGGAAGAGAAAGAAACAGGACACATAGAATCAACAGATAATCACTGATATTAGTCCAGTACAAACAATGGAAAGTATAAAGTGTAAACAACAGTAATTAATAAAATGTGAACAAATTCTTTTATTGGGTTGTCTAGCTGGAAGATTATGTATTTTTTATAAAAGTTCAACTTTAAGTTCAAATATTAATACATAGAATATATTTTTTGCTAAATTTTCGATTATCTAACGTGAAAATTTATAATCCTAAAAATTTTTTTTTAAAAAAATGTCCCTACGATTATGTGTTGAGAAATGAGAATAAGTTAATCGAGTTAAGTTAATCAAGTTAAGCGAGTTAAGTAAAGAAGGATACTAATTTTGATTGCAGAATTTTTCATTACTTAACTCACTTAACTCGATTAACTTAATTCGATTAACTTTACTTAATTCGCTTAATTTGATTAACTAAATTAATCGAGTTAAGGGAGTTAAGTAAAGAAGGATTCTGATTTGCTTGAAACAGATTTTCAAACCTGAAGCTTTTCACTATCAAATAATCACTCATTTTTTTAATGCAAAGTTTATATAAATTTGAACTAAAAATATGACATTATTTTTGCATTGCGCAATGGTTAGAAGAAAAACAATGTCAATTGTTTTTCTTCTAACCATTGACATTGTTTATATATATATTCTATAATTTTTTTTTTAATTTAAAATATATCATTCAATAAAGCAAAGGTTCAGCTTTAAGAATCTATTTTTTTTTAAATTGCAGTACGATTACTTTAACGGAGTTATGAGCAATCAAAGTCACAATTCGAATTTGAAATAAATTTTGATTGAAAATTTAATTTGTAAATATTATGATGCGTTATTTAATGTAGTATCAATCTAAAAACTAAATTCTTTATTTTTCACATCAACATTTATATTATATAAAAGTAAATGCGGAGGTTCCGTAAAAAGAAGTTTCTATTAAATTGACATTGAATATGAATTTAATATAATTGAATTTAATATAAATGTAATAATTTATAATTGAAATGAATTTAATATAAATGTAATTCTAGATTTGCAGAGAGAGAGAGAGAGAGAGAGAGAGAGAGAGAGAGAGAGAGAGAGAGATGATGATGATGATGATGATGATAAGATATATACAATATTCGTTGTAAAATATGATTTTAAAATCGACATCGTTAAAGTTTATATACATTGTTTGTATGTAATTAAAAAAATATGCATATGACATGATATTCTGTTAAATAGTTATTTCCAATAGAGATAAGATTTAGATCGTAAAATTAAATATCTTATTAAACGGCTATGAAACAATTGTATATATATGTGTATATAAGTTGTACACATTGATATGTCAAAGAAAAGGTATGTATGTGTGTGCGACGTTGATTTGTAAAAAAAATTCTCCGAAAAAAATCCATTTTCTTTAAATTTTTCTGAAACTTACAGAATAAGCTTGTTTTAGTGTCCTGAACATATATGCTTTAAAATGCTTCAATACCCGAAGCAGAATTAAAAATCAAGATATTCCACTTCAAAGTTGAAGTGTTTAAAAAATATATATATATTGTACACACACACACACACACACACACACACACACAGGATTCCTATCTAAAGTTTATTCGAAAATGGTCTTTTATTCATTGTAAAAAAGTTTTCTTAACAATTTTTTGAAACAATGAGACATAAAACTTGATATCACAAGGAATAATATGAAATTTATCTGAATATGGCTTTCGATATTTGTTTTTAAGAAATTATTGAGCAAAGTAAGTAGCAAAATAAGTAAAGTTACTTATTTACGCTATTTTTCGACCAGTAGCGAAGACGGGAGATATTATATATTGTATAAAAAAATTTGTATAAACACACTTAACACTTATACCACTTTGATCAAAAAGTTCCCGGAATTACCACCAGGTGCTCTGAGTCAGTTGATTTGAATTCTGTTTTTTTTTTTTATTAGGTTGCCACATCTATCGTTGACATTCCCACCAAATTTTATCATCATAGCTTGACATTTGTAAAAGTTACGCCGTCTTGAGTACATCTCTGCACGTATTTTCGATTTTTTACAGTTTTAAAAATGGAGTTTTATTTGCAACAACGAGTTTGTATTAAATTTTGCATTAAAAATGGATACAATGGTGTGAAAACCTTGGAAATGTTGGGAAATTGTTTCGGCAGTGATACTCTAAAGAAAACAGCCGTTTATGAATGGCATGAACACTTCAAAAGTGATCGTGAGTCCGTCGGGAATGACGAACGCAGTGGCAGACCGTCGACATCGAAAACCGACGAAAACATCAATAAAATGAGAGAAATGTTGATTAATAACCGCAAATTAACTATCACAGAGCTGGCAGAGGACTTAAACATTGCTTATGGATCTATCAATGATCCATTCAAGACATTGTAGTTAATAGTTTGGGTTTGCGCCGTGTTGCTGCAAAGTTGGTCCCGAAGGAACTGAATTTCATGCAAAAAAGGGACCGCGTTGTCATCGCCAAAGACATGATTTCCAAGGCTGAATCCGACCCAACATTCATCAAACGCATCATTACTAGAAACGTGGGTTTATGACACGCAATCCAGATATCAGGCAAGCGAATGGAAAGCCAAGACCAAAAAAACCACGTCGTTTTCAATTGAAAAAGAAAGCGATGCTCACGGTTTTCATGGATTACAACGGTACATCACGAATTTTTACCAGAAGATCAGATAGTTAATAAGGAGTTATTTGGGCGTTATGAGACGTTTGCATGAAGCAGTTCGCCAAAAAAGAAAGGATTTGTGAGCAAACAACTGGATTTTGCATCATGATAACGCATCGTCGCACAGTGCCATCATTATCCGTGAATTTTTGATCAAGAACGAAACGAATACCATCCAACAGCCATCGAATTCACCTGATATGGCTCCCTGCGATTTTTTTCTGTTCGATCGAGTTAAAAAACCATTACAGGAAACGAACAGCCGAAAGGAGGTAATGGAAAAATCGAAGACGGCTTTGATGGCTATACCAACAATAGAGTTCCAAAAATGTTTCGAGCTGGATCAAGCGCTGGCATAAGTGCGTTGCAGTTGATGGAGAATACTTTGAAGGGGACAATATCACTTTTGATGAATAAAACTTGTATTTTGAATTTTCTGAATGAATTCCGGGAACTTTTTGATCAAAGCAGTATATCTTATACCATATAAAAGTGAAATGAATTTTTATAAAAATTTTCATAATGATGAGCATTAATATGCTCATTAGATTGAGCAATTGCAGTCGGAGAACGTCCTTAAATAAGCAATGGTCATGTATTGATATATACTGCCAATTTTGAAAATCTATGATATACATGTAACGTAAACTACAGATTTCAAAATTTAATAAGTGCTACGTGCAATTATAGATTATTAGTACTGTAGATTTCAACATAATATAATCAAAAATTGTACATCTAATATATCAGTATATATCTTTTTAAAAAGGTATAAAAGGCACTAAGAATGTACATATTTCTCGAAAACCTACGATGTTTGATTTAGACTCAAGTTATTATATTCTTAATTTTTATTTAAAAAAAAGTTCTATGGAAAAGTTCTATGGAATTTTGTTAGCTCAAAATTATATATAAAATATCTTCGTTAAAAATGATCAAAATTTAAATTTAAAAAAAGAATTTTTAAGCTTGAAATTTCTACGAATGGTTACTATATTTTTTGAACTTATGTAATTTTGTAATTTTTATATATGTATATAGAAAATTAATGAACTGAAAAAAAGGAAAATTTTTCTTCTCATTTTTTCTTCTCATATAGGTTTGTTACGTGCAAAAAAAAAATTGCGAAAATTTGCGACTATCTATATCATGAAAGTTCGAAGTTTTCCTCACAAAATCGTTCTTTAAAAATGTTTCTTGTCTGATTTTTTGTTTTTGAGTTATTCGCGAGTAAATAAAAAAGAGCGTTCTACTAACTTTGATTGCTCATAATTCCATTAAATATCATCGTACTGCAATTAAAAACCCAAATTCTTAAAGCTGAAACGTTGATGTATCGATAGTATCAATACTACAATACTGTTAATTTTTTAAATGTAAAATATATAGAAATTTGAATTAAAAATGTGACATTAGAGAAAGGTCGTCGATACCGATATACCATCAGACAATATTTCTTAAATAAAAGGTAAAACTACAATAAAATTTGAAATAGATAAATACAAATTAAAAAGTGCCTTCTATCAGATAATATAAGCAGTTTTTATGATATTGTTTGTAATTTTGTAATAATTAATTTTTTCATAAGATAAACAAAAATGAGCGCGTGACAAAATGAGTGAGCAGTAACATATTCTTATTCTTTTTTACAAAAATTATCTGTATAAAATACCTACAATGAATACTATCTCGATCAAAAAGTTCCCGGAATTCATTCAGAAAATTCAAAATACAAGTTCTATTCATCAAAAGTGATATTGTCCCCTTCAAAGTACTCCCCATCGACTGCAATGCACTTATACCAGCGCTTGATCCAGCTCTCGAAACATTTCTGGAACTCGGTATAGCCATCAGAGCCGTCTTCGATTTTTCCATTACCTTTTTTCGGCTGCTAAAACGCATTCCCCGTAATTTTTTGACTCGCTCGAACAGAAAAAAATTGCAGGGAGCTATCAGGTGAATTCGATGGCTGTTGGATGGTATTCGTTTCGTTCTTGGTCAAAAATTCACTCGTTGTTGCAACTTCAACTCCATTTTTAAAACTGTAAAAAATCGAAAATATGTGCAGAGGTAGATGTACTCAAGACGGCGTAACTTTTACAAATGTCAAGCTATGGTGATAAAATTTGGTGGAAATGTCAATGTCAAATGGAATGTCAATGATAGATGTGGCAACCTAACCAAAAAACAGAACTCAAATCAGCTGATTCAGAGCATCACCTGGTGGTAATTCCGGGAACTTTTTGATCAAGGTGATATAAGATATATATATATAGATTTTTCAGAATCTTCTCACTTGGATATAAAACATTTTTGTTGAATTATATGTGTATTTACTTTATGCTGTTTTACAAGATACAAATATGTAACGCGATAATTTTTTAAGGGTTTTCCTACATATGTACAATTGCTTTCAGCTCCGATACTTGACACTATATAAAGCAACATTACAAAGATTAAATTAGCTCATGATTTATTTTACAGGACAGATGTGTCGATTTATGCTGCACTCCTATTTTATATTTAACACCATATTATGAAAAAACTAAGAAAGAAAATAATATGAATAAAATTAATTAAGGAAATTACAAACATTTAGAATGATGTAATATCATTAATAATATAATTACTATTATTTAAATTACACAATTTGCAAAAGAAGATCGTAAAAATTTCATTTTCATAAAGTTCGTTTTTAACTGATCTCATATAGAAACAAGATACAAATGTACGAATTATGCGTTTGCACTTTTTTAATTAACTAAATAGATCATATTTTTATTAGTATTAATAAAGTGCAATAGTTAGTTTTTGAGAAATAAGAGGGTGTCGCTTTAGACAGAAGAGGAGAGGAAGTGGGGTCGGTTCACGTGAAAAGTCATTACGTAAACAAGGAAGGGTATAAGATAATTTTTATAATATTATATATATCAGAAATAAAATGTTATTTTTTCGAACTTTTTTTATTAATAACTTTTTAACAAATAACGAGCGACGACTCAAACTTATTGGAGGTTGCTTGAAGATTATGAATAATATATGAAGTCAAGGCCATCGGCGATTGTATCTCTGCAGTTTTACCATATTAGATAATAAAATCTGCATGTAGTGATTAAGATCGTATTGATAGGAAAACATGTAATATAATTTCTTTAATTGTAAAGATTAGATTTGATTATCATGAAACCACAAGGCATGGAAATCGTAATATAAGATACTCGGAATATTCCTAATATTATATAAGAGCATTTAAACAATTCAATATCCCATACTCTCGAATGATATATTAAAAATGACTATTTGATTATTGTTGAGATTTTTCACACACATACATCCACGAAAAATTATACAATTACTACTGTCCTATAATATTTATTTTTTGTCTCTATTTTTGTGTAATATAATAAAAGCGTATATGAAAAGCTTGTCTTTATTTTTTCCTTAGTTTTCTGTTATGAGATATCACCTCACATAAGGAAACTCTGTTATCGCATATTAGGAACCCTTTTCTTGAATGATCAAAATTGGCACTTTTGATAAAAAATTTCACATACAACAAAGTATAGCTATTATCAACTGCTAACTTTTGATGATAAAACTTAAATATATTTAATTATCTATTATTAAATATATTTCCCATAAATTTGATATAAAAGTAGAAATTGAAGGTACAAATTAAATAAATTACAGCTTTTAAAAAAAGGTATCTCATAACAGGCAACTCTTTCTTTATTCTCTATTCATTCTACCCTCCATCTCCAGAGAATCACAATCAATTATTCCAAGAGTAATACGTCACATTACATTAAGAAAATTACAAAAATAAAGAGTTGGTGCATTTTAGATGATTTGAAAAACACGCAGGGATCGTTGTTCATATTTTTTCTTATTTAATTTTACTTGCTGAATTCAAAAATAGTAGTCCAAATTGTCGTAATATTCAGGAAATTTTTTTTTACATGTTAAATAAAAGAAAAAAAAATAATTTTATCATTTTCTTGAACTATGTCTGCGAATTTCTCTTTGTTTTTATAAAAATTAATTATTATTAAAATAACTTTTACTTGCAGATTATATAATAGATTAAATAAGATTTTGTAATGAAAGCTATTATTATAGAGCGTTTATGTAAAAAGTTCCAGACCGGTGAAATATTTCAAAGACTAAGCATTTCCGAAAAAAGTATTTCCTATAAAAGTAGGGTTTTTAATGTATTCACTGATGATCTGATCAATCTGACCTTAAGTGGTCTCGCCATTGATAAGATTAAGGACATCGATTTTTTTAAATGACACATCCTATTCTTTTTTCCAGAATCTAATAGCAATAACTTTTCAAAACACTAATAAAGTTATTTTTCATAAAGTCCTTTTCGAGTTACAATGCTTGAAACAATTACGGCCGGCATTAGCATTATACAAGTTGTCCGATCGATGGCTAAAACTTCTTGAATGTTGTTTAGGTTCATGTTCTGGATAACATTTGTTAAGATCAAGGTCATTGGAAATTGTTTCTCTTATTTTCATTTTTTGCACTAAAAATTCATTTTTGTGTATATATTATATATACTATATAGTATGAATATAATAATAATGAATCGGTTTGATATTCTGTAGCTCCTTCTCATTATGCTTCCAAATTAATCATTTCATCTTTTTGCCAATTTTCCCATGTTCTTGTTGAGGCAACCAATAAAAATAAGCATGTTCATCGCTTCAAAATTGAACTCGGGGATGGTAAACAGCTCAGAGACACCGAGCTGTTCCCGTTCAAACACGCCTACGATCGCCTACATTTCGTTCAAAACATGAGTATATCTCGCTCCTGTTCTAATCACGCTATCTGTCTCAGATAGCACGCGACCTCCCTTGCACGACACTCGAAAAGTTGACTATCGCGTACGCGTTCTGCGAAAATTTCAGTTCGCTTCCCGATCTCGATCAATATGAATCATTGACTGAGATTCGCGGTTAACGAATTTTATCCCAAATATTGAGTGCGAACCACGAAGTTTCATCGCATATCAACACTGTATTTTGTAACATACCGATTTTGTAACGTTACCGATATACGCGTACCGCGAGGGCATTCAGTGCGCGAGAATTACTTGAGTTTCCGGCGAGATTTGCCGGTCTCGTAGCTGCTCGCAATACATAAATTCTTTTTACGGCTGCGAGAAATTCAACATCGTATTAAGTGCGAGTTACCTGTACATTCTAACTGAATGCATCTAACCGAACGCATCAATTATTGAATTACGAGCATCGCCCGCTTCGAACAAATCTTAATTCGACTCAACAATAAAGTTTAAATTATTACAACAAAGAGAGTCGTCATTATTACACACCTTGGCGAGCGAGCCTTCCACACAAGGTGACACTAGCATCATAAATACATAAACAAAACATTTTGTTTAATGAAAAAAAAATACAAATAGAAATCCAACGGGAAATAGCTAATTTAAATGTTTATGTTCTAGAGAAGTGTAGTGATCTGAATTCGATTCAATATCCCAATATTGCAATTTGCTAACAATTTAGTGCCGATTTAGTATCAAACTCACTCAAAATTTGCGTTACAAAACCAGATAAAACTAGCAAACTGTAACAAGCTTTGCGTAGCAGTATTTGAGGACAAATTAGCATCAAATTAGTAGCCTTTGCGTTGTTTGACAACGAATTAATAACAAATTAACAGCAAATCTTGCGTAGCATTATTTAGCGACAAATTCAAATCATGATAAAATTTAAACAAAATTTGACATTTTGCAGTCATTTAATTGGTCATTGACCTTCTCTTCTCAGAAATATGCTGACAATAATAAATTAGTATACAACTAATAATTAATTACTTAATTTAAGTATTAAAAACGCAATTTTTAGTGCTCTCAATGCTAAAAAAAAATTATTAGTCACTGGCAATTTAATAATGATAGTATTATATTTCTGTAAAAAAAATGGATATTAAAATGAATATTAGTACTCGATACTGTAATTAATATTGATTTTCTTTATTCTTATTTAATTGATACGGTAAAATAAAAATCTGAAAAAAAGTATTATGCTTTCATCTTGGAGCCCTTGGGGCTCACTTTAAAAAAATCTATTTCATTAGAACATAAATAAAAAATCTTCTGATCCTTTATCCTTATCTGTGATTTCTTAAATTCGAGAAATTTAACTCGTTGTGTTCTTCTAGTGGCAATGCCGCGTACTACTCAATTACGTTCTATCGACTATCAAAATATCAAATTTTGCATTTTGCTGCGAATTTGTCGCCAAACAAAAAATCAAAATTTGCTATCAATTTGTCATCAAATAACGCTACGCAATATACTATCAATTTATCATTAAACAATGTTGCAAAGGCTTGCTATCAATTTGATGTCAATTTGTCATCAGACAGTGCTACGCAAAACTTGCTGCCAATTTGATGCCAATTTGTATAAATACATTTGCTTGTATTTTATTGACAATTTTCTACCAAATTGTGACATCAAATCTTGTATGCTTGTTGTTAATCATTTTAGTTAACAAATTTACAGCAAGATTTTACAAGATTTGTTTTCGGCAAATTTGGGATCTTCCTAATACACATATCTCTCGTTTTAGAGACTTTATATTCGAATTTGAGTGTTTTTATTTAAAAATTTAATATTACAATTATATGTACTATTTAGATGTTGAATTGTTATTATATAAACAGAATTTTTTAAATCTAATCTTATATCATTCATCATAATTCTACGATGTTTAATCCAACATTTCATTTAAGCGGGATTTCTCCAAACATTAATAATATACAGTTAAAAACTGTAAGTAGTTTGATATATTTTTCAGCCAGCGTAATTTAAAAAAAACATAGTTTAAATAATAGAGCTCTCGAAATTAAAAATAAAATTAATATATGGGCAACACATCAATAATTAGTGCGCGATAATTGGTGCGCAATTAATATAATATATTATTAATATAATATATTATGGTATTATCAATGAATCTATTATATAATGATCAATACAAACTTCTTGATTTTAAACGTTTCATTTCCCGTTAAATCATCATCAACATTGTGGATAATTTACCATCGATGCCTTTTCATATTCTATTAATATATAGTCTGCAAATGTTAGAAATAAATTCTATATTAGACTGAGGATGAGCATTTCCCTACTATCTGATAGAAAATAGCCAATTTTCTATCAGATTATTATTTCCTAGATTATTTTTTATCAGATTTTTACCAACGTCATATTGATTTACACTCAGTCAATCGATCTTATGTTGTGTTTATGCAACTTATGCTAATAAATGAGAAATTATTAAAAAATGTTGAAAGTTATTTACTGAAACAAAGTCGAATTTTTCGAATTTTGTAAATTTTCGAGAAATGTTCCTCTTTACACAGCCAATCCCACTGACTTCCGAGTGGCCTTCATTTGGCCTTGAAAAGAATACTAACCTTTTCCATTGCTCATTATTCATTAAAAAATTATTAATGAAAACGTTTTTTATGAATATGACACTTTTTCAACACAACATACACATTCCAACATGAAGAATGTATAACATTTTATTCATTACTTGATGATAATGGATATAAAGAAGCTATTAATTTAAAAAATTGCGATATTCTGTCATTAAGATCATATCGTTTTTTAAACATAAATTCTGCTAAATAATGTTTGTAAAATAACCCCACTTATGATTTAAAATGACGACGAAAAAGATAAAACTTACGTCAGGCGGGAACGAAGTTGCTGGCATCCGGAGGGTGGCAACCTGGCCGTCCGGGGATTGGACCTGGTGTCTACAGGCAGCCAAGTTTCAAGCGACAGACGCGCAAGGGGATGCATCGCAGATCTCTCTGCATTACAGACAGTATCTGCGAATATTCGGGTGGATCATTTTAACGAACACACTTCGGTCTTCAGACATAAAGTTCTGAGAATCCCAAAAGAAGAGACCAAAAAAATATCGTGGCGGAGAGGCTGGAACCGCGCTCCGCCTTAGGGGAGAAGCTGATGAGGATCCAACAGAACTGAGTCCAAGCCAAAGGCAAAGCAACGAGCAAGATGATATGAAGGAGATGGATCCCAACATGGAAGAAACATCGTCCATATCCAGAAGCGGAGCTCTAAATCTGATTCAGCCAGATGGCTGATATAAGAAGCTGATAGCAGCCTCGCTATGCTCGGTGGAGTTGATTGTGTCTCTGTCGTCTTCACGACAAACAAAAGGAAAGCGACTGATGCCGGGGACTATGGGTGATGGTCGATCTTATAATGCTGAGGAGGAAAAAAACATGGAGGCCTGCTAAAAAACAGAGGGGCCTGGGGAAGATCGGTGCTCAGATTTGACCGTGAGAGCCAGTTTACAGGCGAGAAAATGTTGGAGTGGCAGAGGGTGAGGCCAAGCGCCTTGAAAAAGCCGCTGCCTTCATTACTGCACCACGGTCTCGATCTCTAGGCGGAAAAAAGAAACCAAAAGAAACATGGAAACACAAAAACTGGCAAAAGAACTGGACCATCAATCCTCAGTTTCGATTGCAGGAATGACGGTAGCCGTCATTGACTCAATTGTCAAGTACGTGAAGCGATCGAAGAATATAAAGGAGAAAATTGTTTATTATCTGTGGACTACATCCATGACTAAACTCACGGCGGCATATAAAGTGCTTTCAAAAAGGGCGACTATGACTCCTCAAAACGATCAAGAGAGAGAAAGAGAGAAATCTCCCGTATGAGAGAACAGATCACATGGTTACATCAAGCGCATTGAGGCTATAGAAGAGGCCCGCCACGAGCTGCTCCGAGAGAATCATACTACCTGGGAGGAGCCAAGAGGGTCCCGAATCCCCAGTGACGAGTCACAGGGACGAAATGCCTAAAATAAGGATTTGACGTTGATATAAAGGGAGGTCTACCTGACGTCTAAGTATAAGCTCCCAATCCAGGGGAAGAAAAAAAGATTAGATGACGCGCCGGGCGTCATCATGGAGAGACTGGCAACTCCGCCTCCGCCTCCACCTCCAAAAGCCACCTCCTAAGCCGCCGCAAAAGATCAGGGGGATTCACTCCCCCTTCCCCGTCAGAATGACACAATTAAAGAGAACCCACTCGACAAGATAGTTGAGAGGCTTCTCATTCACGGTGCTAAAAAAATATAGCATTGAGCCGAAATCGCTCGATGATGTCAAAGGGGCGAAAGAATATGGCCCTCAAGGTAAGAAAGCCAACATGTTTCTGAAAGGAAACCTACCTCTTTCGCCACATCTGCGGGGAAGCAGAATAAGTGGTCGTTAATAGTGAGAAAAGCCAAGAGGAGGAAGCTTCTCAGAATGATGGGAACATCGCAGGGCAAGCGACTCTCAATGGGAGGGACATGATAGACGGTGAACAATAACAAGGCCGCTATAAAACTGGAAACTGAGATAATCGCTAGAGGGAAACCATCTTCTCCAAGAATACGTCCTGCTAAAACTGCGGCGATTACGCTTACTGCTCTGCAAAATACTTTGGCGGAGGCAATGGCGCTGGTATGCGAACAAATCAATCTTGCAGAAATGCAGATTGATGATTTTCAAGCGAGAAGAGCGGTCCCTTATTCTAAAGATTAAGGGTCCCGACGGCTAAGCCAAGGCTGACAGCCTGATCGGAAGAACAGTTGAGCAAAGAGAAGATTAGAGTCTCTAAGCTCATCAAGAAAGCAGAACTGCAAGTGACTGACCTTGACGATTTTATCATATCGATTTTATCAACGTTGCCGAGACGATTGCCCACGTCGGGGCCTGTACGGTGGCCGACACTAAGAATGACCCTACTTGCCCTCTCTAGTGCTACATGCCTGGGGATGGGACATGTGAAAGCGAGCTGTAATAATAGCATAGATCGCATTGGATGCTACTACCAGTGCAAATGACAGGGGTACACAGCACGTGAATGCCAAGCTCTTGCCAACTGCCCTGCCTGCGCGGCGATCGGAAAGCCAGTTCAACATCAAATCGGCGTTGGCGTCGGATGCGTGGTAAGTAAGAGGAGGCAAAGAAAGGGCGGAGAATCCCCCGCAAGCGAGTCTATCCTCCGCATCATCTCCCAAGCCGCCTGGGAAGATCATTGAGACACCTTCGAATGCTGAGAGGGCATTGTCCCCAAGCCAGCAACAATCTTCATTGCTAGTGTATTGATCAAGGACAAATGAAGATGTACCTGAAGGAGGCCAAGAAACCGTAGCACGGCGATATGCCTTCTCTAAGCGAACTTGAATCACTCTCGCTCCGCGCAGAACATGCTCCTCCGTGCAATGGACGAGAGTGATTCAGAATTAGCCGTGGACCTATATGTCTTTGATACTGGTTAGAAGATGAGAGTGGATCCACTGTCGTCGTTTGGCATCCCGATTGGACAGTCGAGCCCGCGGCTCTTGACCGAGCAGTCGGATTATGTCTGTATTACGATGATCGAGGCTGTTGCTAGTGTAGAAGCCGAGAGGTATAAGATAATGTGGGACGCTAAGCATCCGTATTTGCAAGCTCAACGCGGATGTGTTACAAGCGATAACAATAGCTCTGACATGGGCAGCCCCCTCTGAATATGGAAGCAACACGCATCTGCGGCATCATGACTCGCGCCTCAGATCGATGCCGCGATGCCACAAGATGCCAACTCATCTCGTGTATTGGTAGTCATCGAAGATTGCTGCCCCTCGTACAACAGCTGTAGCTGAGGGACGATGCCTCACGCGGGAGAGAGACGCAAAAATGATTGGAGGTAACGTTGGCGGCCGTGAAAGCCTTGCTAGAAAAGACGAGAAAGGCTCGCGTGACCATCCACTTGGCGGAAGGCCAAGACTCAGCGATGGCAGGACGTCTAATCTCGGATCTGGACGTCAATCCGTGGGAGTTTCCATATAAAATAGTGACGCGCAGAACGCGCTCATGAATGCTCCTGCTGGCAAAAAGGATGGATCCTTAATTCCTCGATTATGTGGACACATACATTGTTTCCCACATGATATACGCATCGGATCCTACGCTGGCTCGCCAGCGGGGTCTGAGATAGAAATCAGCAAGGACGAGAGACGGTCCGAGTGTACGTTCGAAAGCTTCTGATCCGGACGGTATTGTCGTTTGGTGATCCCGCAGGGATCAGTGTTAGGCCCCTTGCTATAGGACGTCGCATAGACTCCGCCAAGACTTCCCGTTGAGGTGTCATGCTGTGTATTACGAATAATACCCTAGTCATCGCGGAGGGGAGGAGGGCGAAACTAGGGGGATGCGACCCATGCCGCTAATGTTGCGGTGAAAATCGTGGTCGGCACCGTGAGAGAGCTCGGACTGCAAGTGGCGCCTCACAAGACGGAAGCGATCTTTGTCTACGATAGGAGGCGGGGGGCCGCTGCCTCCGGCGACAATCCAGGTGAGGATAACGATGGTGCAGGTGAGACTCCAGATGAAATATTATACCTTACCATTGACGGCCTTTGGTTCACTTCAAGCGACTGACTCCTAGATTGACTGGCATCATGTCCAACCTTCACGGCGCTCCTGTACGGTGCGTCCGTATAGAATAGTGAGATGGCGAGCAATGCTCGGCTTCGACAGTGCATGAACCGGGTGCAGTGCCGTCTCGCCCTCTGTTTATCAAAGGTGTACAGGATAATGTCGCATGCTGCTGCGATGGTCCTCGCGGATATTCTTCCCGCGGATCTCCTAGCAACGGAATGAGCCGACAACTACTGTTGGCTGGAGGCGGCTGGCATGCAGGAGGAGCATCCGCATCCTCGCGCCATCGAAGCTATGAGGACTGTGACGTACCTACTCTCGTCACCTGTGGCAGCGCCTGGAGTCAATTGATAAGCTCGAAGTTGATAACAGAATCGTGAGGGCTGTGATCTTAAGAAGTGGATTGTGAAAGGAGTCCTCTCGTATTGTTTCACGCAGGTGCTGGGCTTGGATACTTTGGTGAGTACTTGCGGAGAATAATTAAAAAGGAGCCGACCACGGCGTGCCACTACTGTGATGCCAAGATAGACTCGACGGATGAGTGTCCGGCGTGGAGCAGAACGTACGCTCCTCGTAGGGAATAGGAGAGAACTTCTCGCTTCCGGGTTTGATCGAGGCCATGCTGCGCAGCGAGGAGTCGTGAAAGACGGTCTCCTTCTTTAGCGAAGCTGTCATGCTTCAAAAGGAGAATAACATAATCCCCACATAACCCTCGATTCTCGCGGGCCGAGGATCTGCGTAGGCATTTTCCCCGCCTTACCAAAAAAAAGGTTAGATTATTAATACCCATGAATATATAATAACTTGAATCTAACTCATGGTACATCAAGGATAAGAATCGCTTCGCATGGAAAGTCATGCTCCACAACGGAGGGAGAAGTGGGGTCAGAATCGCATCCTCATGTGGAAGATCGAACGAAATAAAGCAGGAAAATAAAACAATCAAAATTTATATACTTCTCAACAGAAATTGATCCAATCAATATTTCTCGAAGACATTTGTAATTGCTGCATAAAAAAATGTTGTGGAGGTCGCATCATAAAAAAGTATCCAATAAAACGATATGTCTTTTCTCAATCATGATTGTGAAAACTATATGACTTGAAAAGGATTAATTGTAAAATTAATACACACTTTCCTTATTCTTTACGTCTTCGAACTTGCTTATAATAGTTAATAATAGTTAACAAATAGTTGAATAATAAACGACATTGTAATATGACATAAATGCATCATTTGCTAACAACGCGGACACGTAACTTCGCATCACTTCGCATCACGTCGCATATCGCATAAATAGTTTATAAGATCTTCATAATTGTAAGTTAAATAAAAAAAAATCGTGAAATAACATCTTCGCTTTACTAAGTACTCAGACAAAAGACTGTTGCAATATACTCAAATAACAATGTGTTTTCTTTTCACAATATTATTATTCTCAAATTTCTAGTACGAATGTACAAACTTACGTGGCGCAACTCATACTATATTGTTGAAATATGTATCATATGTGTTCGAAAATTATTTATTATTTATAAAAACATTTTCATTAATAACTTTTTAATGAATAACAAATGATGGAAAGGTTAATAATTTTGAATTTGCTGAGGGACAAGGTTATTAATCTTTCTCGTTATTCATTAAAAAGTTATAAAAAAATTTTTAATACATTTAATTCATTTGAATTCAAATTCTTGATGTATATGGATCGAAAAGAATTGAACATGACAAAATTTAATCATTTTCTATTGATTTATATACAGAAACATATTTATATATACAGAAACATAGAACATAATTCTTTTTTATGGATTCAAATAAATTCAAAGAGATTCACTTTTTGTGGATTCAAATAGATTCAAATAGATTCAAATTGTCAATTAACTATAATATTAATTGATCCAGTTTTATTGCTAAAATAAGTATTATAAACTGGTATATCACGTATTCTAGAAAATGACAAAATCATAATAAAAAAAAATTATAATAAAAAAAAATGTTTTCACCTAAATTAGAAAATTAATTTTTATGATGTTCTCGAACCATTTTGAACTATGTTTCTCATGCTCTATAATCGGTACAGTAACTACTATTTCGCTAATCCATAAACCTTGAATATTAAGATATATAATTATGACATCTGCTCAATATATATTGTTAAAAAGGTGATTAATGTTAATTAAATCGTATTCCTTTTATGACCCTTGATATGATAGATTTGCTAATCTGAACAGTTTTCAACTTAGATAATTTTTCACTTCGCGAAATAAAGCGACGCTTTTTTTGTGCCAGATTCTTTCGTTTCTTTCCAAAAACATAAAATTATCTTTCCCAATGGAAAAAAAAATGTTTTTTAAACGTTTATTATTCATTAATTTCATATTTTACAATTCATTTTCAAAATAACATTTATTTAACGTTTATTTAACATTTTTTAAACATTTATTTACAATTAATTTTACTTTATATGATTCATTTCCAAAATAAAATATTTTAAACATTTAATTAAATGTTAATTTTACACCAATTTTTCGTTTAAAATAAAAAACGGTTTTTAAACATTTATTTAATTATATATATTTAAATATATATTTAATACGTTAATTTTCCGTTTGGCGTAATGTTTCGAACATTTATTAAATATTTATTTAATGTTTATTAAATGTTAATTTAACACTAATTTTTTATTTACAATGATGTTCTGAAGAAACATTTTTTAAATGTTTATTTAACGTTAATTAAATTTTATTTCATTTTACGTCAATTATTTATTTGAAATGATGTTTGGAAGAAATATTTTTTAAATCCTTCCTGTGTTACTAAATCAATATTATTAGTTACATTGACTTTAAAAAATTACAGTATATAATTTCATCCTTTAAGAAAATGAAACAATGACGTTGTAGTGAAATGTTTAATTTTAACATTGAAAAAAAAAATAAACATAAACATATTAATTTCGGAACAATGAGTATTTTTAATTAAAAAATTATTAACTTTTTAAATTTATAATATTTTTCAAATGAATAATTGATGTAAAATGAATATTTAATTAATTTATTTTTTCATCGTTATTTGAAATAAAAAATTATTTCAAATAACGATGAAAAAAAATTTTTTTAAATGTTTATTTAACATTAATTAAACATTCATTTCACATCAATTATTCATTTGAAAAATATTATAAATTTAAAAAGTTAATAATTCTTTAATTAAAAATATTCATTGTTCCGAAATTAATATGTTTATGTTTATTTTTTTTCAATGTTAAAATTAAACATTTCACTACAACGTCATTGTTTCATTTTCTTAAAGGATGAAATTATATACTGTAATTTTTTAAAGTCAATGTAACTAATAATATTGATTTAGTAACACAGGAAGGATTTAAAAAATATTTCTTCCAAACATCATTTCAAATAAATAATTGACGTAAAATGAAATAAAATTTAATTAACGTTAAATAAACATTTAAAAAATGTTTCTTCAGAACATC
>NW_017259347.1:162190-194630 GCF_001594045.1 Atta colombica
TAAAGTCAATGTAACTAATAATATTGATTTAGTAACACAGGAAGGGTTCAGGTTATTTTAATCCAAAATAACCACGAAGGATTAATCACTGATCAATTTAATACTGAAGATTATTACAGAATTATATAAAGTTATTATTATCCAATCTATACGAACATAATTAATAAATTTTAATTCTTTTGATTGATATAATTATACTTAAGCAACTATCTATATTGTTTTTCAATTCGATGGCAATATTTGATTCTGGCAATGTTGTTTCCTTTCTTATAATATTTTTTTCTTAATGTTCTTTTACATAAGTTGACTCTGCTTTTGATACTGCGAATATTATGTTATTGCAAGAAATTTAATTTGATTTTTTTTATCTGCTTTGTCAATTTTAATTTATTTAATTTATATTATTGTGCAGTATATTAGCATGCAATAGGTAAGTTTCCATAAGATTTTATAGAGACTTTTTTTTTAGTAGCTGTCTTTTTAATGATATTATTTCTGATTCAGCTCGCACTTAGTTAATCAGCTAATTGAAGGTACACACTTCAGATATGGTAATCCGTGAGACTTGCTTGCTACACTCGATTTCTTTACGTTATAAACATTGGATTGTTATCAATTATTACTATGATAATGTAATACCAGTTTCAAATTTCTCTACACGATTTAAAAACATATTATCTTTTGTAGTCTCGTTTATTTCAAAAGTTTGTCTCAGGCTGGTTAATATGCTATTATAATATTCGGAATTATTATCTATAATTGAGAAATCGTCAACATAAACTGAGATGGCAATAAACCCGTCTTGATTCGACAATATATGCAATTCTCTGAGACTAAAGATTTAAAATCTATTAGAACCTCTTTGAATTTCAAATACTAATTACGTCCAGATAGTGGTAAATCGTACGTACTCTTGTTAAGCTTAAGAAATTTATTTTTTTCATCTTCAAACCCTGGAGGCAATGATAAATCGTTTTTGATAGCATCAAATCACCATGTAGATATGTCATTTTAACGTCAAAGAATCAAAAGAGTTTAATTTTAATTTACTAGCTAATGCTACAAATGATTGCCATGCTTTTATGGTACTACAGGTAAATCCTCATAATTTTTATGTTTCACATAAAAATGTTGTTTTATGTTAAATCCTGCTACTACTAACTGACTTTAAATTTGATACTACCATTCTCAGCCCTTTTGATTGTTAAAACCCATTTACTTTTCATAATTTTCATCTTGCCCTTATTTAGTCAATCTACTATATCCAACACGGAATATGTTTCAAATGATTTTAATTCCTCTCTCATAGCCTTTTCCAAATTTTAGCTATTTTTCGTTTTATCATAATTAAATGGCATCATCTTGTTCTACTAAGTTAATCGTAGCTTTTTCTTATAATCTTTTGGATCTACGAATTTCTTTGATTTGCATTACCTTCTTTCCAGCATAAATGCTTTCTCGTTTTTATTCTCGCTCGAATCGTACCGCGAGGCCTACCACGTCTATGTTCTATTTCTATGATTTCGCTATTCTCTTCAGTACTCGTCGTTTCATTATTTATACTTACGAATGTCCCATTGTCATTTGTCATGTTATGTTTTGATTCTAAGTATGTTATACTCGTTGATGCTTCTGTCACTGTCGTTAAGAAGTCTTGCCGGAATTGTTTTCATTAAAATTTACTGATCTTTCTTCTAAGACTTGCCCTGTTTCTGGCTTGTATATTTTGTAACCGCATCTTTCGCGTGCGTAACCTACCATTATTTCTATCTTACCGGGTAAATCTAATCTGTCGCATTTTTGCTTAGAAACGTGGAAATATGCAATGCATCTGAACACATGAAGATAGTTAATATTTGGTCTTATTCCAAAAAATAATTCAAACAACGTTTTATCTTTGCTTTTGCGAAAAGTTACATTACTGACGTGACTAGCGCTACAGCTTCTGCTCAAAATATATTCGGTAATGCTATCATGAAGTTACATTTTAGTATATTCTGAAATAGTTCAATTAGGGCATTCTGCCTTCCCATTGTTCTCAGGATTGTAATTATGGTACAATTTTTTTGTGAATTATTCCATTTCTATTTAAAAATTCGTTCTTGGTTTATAAATTTTCAACTGTTCTAAAACGTTTATTTCTAACACCAAGAAGATATTTCTCTTTAAATGAAACAAATTTTTCATTAACTTTGTTTTTGTTTTTGTTTGTGTTTCATGAAGTATGTGAAATACATTCCCGAGAAGTCATCTATTAGTACGAACATATATCTAGAACCATTCAGCGATTCAATTGATACTGGTCCGCACACATCGTCATGAATTAACTCAAGTAAGTATTCTGTGACTTATTGTTTTATGTGATTTCCTAGTTATTTTACTGAGATTACAACTTTCACAGACAAAATTATGATCAAAAATACATGCCATCTACAAGATTATTATTCTCATTTTAGACAAATATTGATTGTTTATGAATTAGCTGCTTATGCCACACGTTATATCAATATTAGGCGTTTTTCTAATGCTGTAGAAGCTTTTATGATCATTATGATCATTACTCAGCCCAAAATTTTAAACGCTTACCAATCAATTCACCGATCAAGACTACGTTACTTTCCTCGTCCTCCTCGTTCCTCCATCACAACAACCATGTCGCTTTGCTGTACTATTTTGTAACCTTTCTTCATCAGTGTCATCGTAGATAGTAAATTTTCTCTAAGTTGTGATACATATAAGACATCGCTCATTATAATGATAATTTCCTTTCCGTTCTCATTTCTAGTCTTAATTTCGACGATACTTACTCCTTCGTAACGCAATGATCCAGCTCCAGACTGAGACAACAGAATTCACCTTCCTGAAAATCGATATTAGTAAACCATTTAAGATTATTTGTCATATGAATGGTCGCATCGCTATTGAATAACCAATTTTCATTGACATTATCTTCTGTATCAGAATTACAAAATGTAAATGCATATTTTTTTTCGTAACCATCTACCGATTTCCCTATATTATTAGCGGATTTCTTCTTCTCAATATTTTCTCGGTTCACATCAGGGTCCTTCCGTCCTTCTCGTTTTGTGTTAGAATTAGCTTTATAATTCTTTTCTTTATGATTTTTGCGATGTATATCTTCGCAAGATAGTCGCCTTTTCCACAGATACAGCATTTCTTGTTGTTTTTCTTTTGAATGACATATAAACCTTCTGTCTCCCTAAGATGGCCGCTTCCATGACATTGAGATTCTTTTTCACGTTTCTTTAGAATTTCGTGAATTTCTTCTAAGAATTTTTGTCGTCGCGTCATCAATATTTCACGGATCTTTATATTGATTGTATATTACTTACCGTGTAATATGCTAATTTCCGTGATGTCATGTTCACGCCTAATAATGCACATTTCCTAAGCCGCGTGTACATGCGATATAATCTCCCATGTGAAGAAACTTCAAATCGTTACTCGCGTCGATTTTCTGATCCTCTACTGCTTCAGGGTAGGTGTTTTTAATTTTGAACCACAATTATCTCATATCTTTTTCTATTACAAACTGTAATGTTTGCTTGTTCGATAAATAAGGATATATACGCCACTGCTTCTTTATTCTTTGTTTCCCATTCGATCTTTACTTTCTATTCGGCATTTACTTCTGGCTTTTCTTGAATTATTATTCAGTTTCTTTAAGCTCAGAATAGCTTCCATTTTCATTGTCCAAACTAAGTAATTAGATCCTGTTAATAATGAGATTAATGACAACGTGCTTTTCTCCATCTTGAATGGGATAGATTGTAACTGGTTATAACCTACTCTTTCTTTTTCTTCTTATTCCTTTATAAATCACAACCACTTTCTGCTATCAGATTGTTATAAATTGGTTTATTACAGACTATAGAATATACATTGTTTAATAATACTGATTAATAATATTTAATATAATCCACATAATGTCGTGCATGCTCTCGTGTCAAAAGTTCTTCTGTCTATGACTCACTGCCCATCTTCATGTTAAAAAGTTATGGTAGACGTCTCCTCGCTCTCAGTGCTGTCAACCGCGTAAAAACGAACGACTAGATCTCGTGGTAACTTATTATATATCTTATGGAGATAAGATTACTGGCCTTCATATCATTTCATCCAAGAAAATGGAACAATAGCGTTGTAGTCAAAAATTTAATTTTTACAGTAAAAAAAATCTTAAACGTATTAACTTCGGAAAAATGAGTATTTTTACTTAAAAAAATCATAATTTTTAGATTTATATTTTCAAATGCAGTTTTAGTCTGATACTCGTGAGATGATGTACTTAAAAAAATTAGTATGATTACATGAGTTTCAAAAAAGATATTTATTGTGAAGATAGAAGATGATCATTTTTTAAGTGTAAAAAAAGATGTTAAATTCCGATAAAAGGCTATTTATTATTGGCTTAAATTATTATTAATATACCCGAGACCTGCTTTTTTTGCAGCTCCGTGATTTGAACTACTCACCAGGCACGTCTCCAGGTGACGATTCGGAGAACGTCTGTCCTGTCATCACAAGTGAGATTGAGCCGGATAGTGGTGGCTATAAACGATCTCCCAAATATAAAACCCTGTATAGAGTCGAGAAAGCTGTCGCGAACCAACTCCCCAAGCTAAGCCAAGAGCTAAGCAATGAGAGCATGGCACTGGGGAGCAGTGTCGTCGATGCCTCTGGGGAACCGGGCGAAACCCCAGAATATTTAACCTTACTCAAGCATGTGGAACTCTACGTGGATGGATCATCTTCCCTAACTACTTATGGGATCAAAATGGATGATTAAACTTTTAATGAAGATAGTATGAATATCGAGGGTTCGCCGGAACCTCGGGGAGGCTGGGACGGCTGTGACCGAAGGGGTTTGTTTGGACATTGGAAGCGTCTTGGAACCAATTATCACTGAAGATCGTCTTCCTAGGAAAAATCACAGCGAAAAGAGGAGGGAGCGAGTGCTAAAAGGGATTCCCTCCTGCTTTGCGGGTCCTCCTCACACATCAAATGAAGTGGCTGAAGGACGATACATCGACGTAAATATTGGAAGAACTTCAATAAAATCTTCTCTTCAGTGAAGAGAATTAGAGGAGAACAAAAGGAGCAATAGAACGCCGCCACATAGATCCCCTAACAAAAGTGATCGTGATGGAGGGTTACCTGGATAAAGCAATCATCACTGCGGAGCGATTGGTATTTCTGACGGATGCGGTCTCGAAAGAGATCGACAGGATCCAGGAAAGTTCAGAGATCTGTGCCTAGATTCCACGGCACTTTCCTGAAGGGCAATGCGGCGATGATCAAGTGCACGGATAGCATGTCACTGAACTAGTTCACTGAGCGGATCGGTAACATCAGGTCGTACGAGGTTGCCAAGCTCAAGATTATGGACTTGGAGATACTTCAAAAGCAGCACAAAGCCGTGATCTGGGACCCGGGTCCCAAGGGCGCAGCTTAGGGCGATTGGAGAGACGAAACCCGAGTCTGAGCACCTCAGCACTGAGGCTGGAAGGTTTTTGTCTAGAACGTGGAAACCGCGATGGTGAGAACGTTGTTCCTGGCATTCAGGAATTCAAACTGAGAACGCTGGACTATAAATCTTTCTTTGGACTCGCATCATCTTCAAGGTGAGTGAAACCTAGGAAAGAAACAAGGGGGGGGGGGGGGGAAAGAAGATGCATGTCATAACGGGCACGCCCGGGATGATCTTCACCCAAATTAACTTGCATCGCAATAAGAAGTGCTCGGCTGTGTTTGCCAGTCTGTAATGCATAGCCATTTTCTACCGTGGGTTGTTCATAACTGTGTCAGAGGAGTGATAACGTGAGAAACTGTTTAGAGCTCACAATGAGGTAAGACTTAAACTTAGAGTGTGTGTTGCGGTTAAAGATTTTAATGCGCGCCCGCTGTTTGAATTTTCAAAAATCTAGTAGCAGTAGAAATGATAATAATTGGCAGCGTCGGAGAAGTCAGGAACTGATGGTGTGCTATTTTTTTCATGAAAGAACCGTGCCATCAAAAGAATTGATGAGATTGGTAGACTTCTAAAATAAGGGATAGCCACTGATCATGGGATGCGATTCAAATGCGCATCACATGAGTTGGAGCAGCACCGAATAAACGAGCCAAAGTATCTACTAATGATATTAGTGGAAGCTGGACGTTCTGAATAGAGATAACGAGCCTTCCTTTTGCATAGCAATGAGGAGACAGCGCTTACTTTATGCTCGCGGAGAGTTTTACGTGAAGTGGTCGGGTGGAAGGTTTTTAGTCCTGCCTCTCCGACAAATTACCTTTAAGCTCTCGGGTCTCAAGGCCAAAATTAATGAATCCAAAAGAGACGAACTGAGACTCCTTTAGAAGAGAGAATAATGTTAGGGAATTTCCCAGGAGGTACGATATAATAAGCTAGATCTCTGTGTAGAGCAACTGCAAAAGGTCGATTCGTACGAAAAGAACTATTAGGAACGTCAGGAATAACAACTGTATTCCTTAGTAGAACCCAAAGCTATAGAAATTCAGCGGACTTGGAACACGACCCTCCGCTGGGACCTCTATAGTGTAACTTCAAAGGAATATAAGGATTCTGTAATTAAGGCGAAGAAGAAGAGTTGGAGTGAGTCGGTTAAGGAGATACACTCAGCTACAAGTCTGATTCCTGTCTAAGAATCTGGACATGGTATTAAAGGGGATTCACACTAGTGGCGAGCGTTGTCTGGTTCATTTTTTGGAGAATAATTTTCCTAGTTTCCGGAGAGGGACAGACCGATTATGGAAGAGTGATAGTTATGGAAGGGCTCGGTTAGGGCTTGTGTTGAAGACTGGAGGTTGGCGATTGAAATCGTCGGGCTTGAGATGGACAGTTGGCTCTTTTAAGCTTTATAAATCTGTAGGTTCGGTTCTCATATTTCTTCTTCAAGAGAGACTGGACCTGATAACTGAATCTTTAACGATGATTTTGAGGGCTTAGCTATACACCTCGAGCATGAAAATTGGCAAGAGTGGTGTTCATTCCCAAGATGAAAAGGGCAAACTTCACCAGCCAATCAGCCTTAGATCAGCTAATGTCGTTCCTGTTATAGACGATGAAAAATTGGTTGATGCTTACATTCGGGATAAGGTGCTGATGCGGAATTCCACTCCTTTCGTTGAATCTTTTCTCGACTCTTCTGATGCTAGTGATTGATAAGTTACTGAAGGAACTCAATGATAAGGGCTTCAGATCAATTGGGTATACCAGTGATCCCCATTCGAGAATCCTTTCTTGAAACGCTTTTTGAATTCACAAGGGGCTAGAGGTTCTTCAGGAGTAATGTGATGGGACCAGACTATTGGTTAATCTGAAGACGAATTTAGTCACTTTCACTTCAAGTGTAAGACAGGTTCTGTGCAAGAACTTGTTTTAAATGGGATTACATTGCTGATTGAGGAATCGATTAAATATCTTGGGGTTACCCTGAATAAAAGACTAACCTGGAAACTCTGCACCTAGATCTAACATGCAGAAAAATCTGCACCTACTTCTGAATGTATAGAAGAACCTTTGGGCACACAATCTTTGGAGCCTGCGGAGAGGATTTACTGACTGTACATTGCAGTGCTCCATTCTAGACTACTCTTTGCGACAGTACTCTGGGGCGCAGGAGGCTATTATCAAGGCATCGTTGGAACGAATCAGAACACTTCTTAGAGAAGCTATGAAAATCATAAGAACAACGCCGGTGACAGCCATGGGACTGCTGTTTGCTGTCGAATCGCTTCATCTTATGGTAGTTGCAGCCACGGCTGCGACTTATCGCCTGACGTGCAAGAACAAGTGGAGGATGCTGTACATTTGGCTACCGAAAGAGATCCTATTGAGAACCGTATTGACATGGAATGAGACAGAATGACAGTCAAACGTGATCTTCAAGTCTTCCCGATCGCGAAGAATAAAGAAAGAACGAAGTACTCATTATCAGGAATGAGGACATGTATGCGGATGACTCCTGAAAACTGATCAGAGTATTAGTGCCGATATCTTCAGATAAAGAATCAGTGCTGTTATCCCACTTGGGAAACTTACTACAATATTCCAATCGAAAGTAGTGACGATTTTAAATTAAGCTTTGATGCCGATTGCTTCGGGGGAGATGTGTAGGCGCATCAAGATCTGTTTCGACAGTTGGGCGGTCCTGACGGCGTTAAGTGCACACATCTTTAATTTGCAACTAGTTCGGAATGCAAATGCTAGACTGCTTCAACAACAATGTTCTAGTGTGGGTTCTTGTGGGGACTAGAATCAGAGGCAATGAGATTGCTAACAAGTTAGCTAGAGCTGGATCGGATGAGATCAGTGTCGACCTTGGATGTGCTCAGCAGTCCTCAGCAGTGTCTGCAGGACTAAAATCAGAAATTGATTACGAGATCATCATGTAAAGTACTAGCAAGAAATAACCAAGATCAAATGCAGGCAGATGAGAGTCTTAATGGATGAAATTCTCGGCGAGGACATGGCCAAATGCATTAGGATCTTGAGAAGTATGAAGGGGTTATCTACGGGACTTCACAAACTATCACACAAACTGGAATTGTGTGATATTCCCAAGTATAGGAAGTGTGGTCACGGTGAGAAAATTAGTTTCCATATTTTAGGTCAGTGTCCAGTTTATGTTTAACTAAGATGACTGTTTTTGGGCTGTTATTCGAGCCCAATCAAATAGGACAGTTTCAGATGAAAGACTTTCTCTACTTTTGAAGAAGAACAGTCTTGAATAATTGAAAGCTGTTTCTTCCAAAAAGACGCAATGGACTATGTTTGGGTATTGTTGATGAATCTTCAATATAGGACAACCTCCCGAGTTATTATTATTATTATTATTATTATTAATGTGAAAATAATAATTATTATTAATGTTGTTATTATTATCATTATTATTACTGAAGAAAAATATAAGTGAAAAAAACGTAAAATATAAGAAATACAAAGAAAACGTTACTCTTCATAGTAATCTCAGTACACAAATACAATCTGCTCTCTAAATCTGAATCAATGACTTAATGCCTTTTCCCCTCTGTCATCTCCTTTCTTCACTCCTTCCTTGTAAAGCATTCTCAAAGAATTCTAGTGTCCCCGCTCTCTTCCGTATCATCACTCCTTATTCCCGCCAACATCCTTCAAAGTTCGGTCATTGCCCTCTTATTATTCTACAATTTTCAGCTGATTTTCCCTCTGTTTCTATTATAATACCTCTAAACTTCTGATGATGTTCCTCTTCTTTCTTCCTTTGAATCATCCGACTCTCTCGCAGCTGCGTCTGCTCTAAATCATGATATTAAATTTATCGCTAAATGGACTTCTGCAAATTTCCTTCATTTAAATCCATCTTATTTCTTATAAAATAAATCTTATTTCTTAACTGCTGATTTCACTTCCTCGCTATCTCGCTTCTTTTCCTTTAACATTTCCTTAAATTCTATCACAATTCCTCGTTTAGCCTCCATTAAAATTTTTGGAATCCATTTCAACTCCTCTTGGACTTTCTATACCCACATCTTTGTTGAATGCCGTCTTCCTTCGTCTTCTATATTTCTTTTATCATATCCTAAATTCTTCTCAAAAACTCCTAGTCTCCCAACTTCTTATAGTGTCCGAATATCTTGACATGGTTCCTTCACTAACTCAAAAGTTATTAATTTGTATTTAACGCATCCAGAACTCTTGTCTATGTTCTTCATACAATGTCTAGAAATATGATTTATCCCCTTCTTTCATCAGCTCCAGTTGGTTAGATATTCGTAAACGTTTCATTCTCCACCTGTGTTATTTTGTTTTTGTGTTCTTCATACTAACTAACCCCTCCTTTCTCAGTATCCATTTATGCCTTAACTTTGAATTGGACTTCTCCGATACTTCTGTCATTCGTTATCAAAATTTTCTAGCTTTTTCTTCACCATTTTGCTGAATCGCGCTTCTCTTTTTCCTATGTCGCTATAAAATTAAATTTTTAAATTATTGTCTGCCTCCGATCCTCTTCTTCTATTGTCTTTTTTTTCGCTTAGCCGTGTCTCGCTTTTTTTGGTCTGCTCGTCGTCATTTCTGTCGTAATACTGTGCACAGGCTCAAATGCTGCCTCCTTAATCTCCTCAAATTTTTATCAAGAGACTTTTGACTTCTGCCTTTTCGTCTAGTTATTCATAGTACTTCATTGTACTTTTACATTCTACGCTTATATTTATGTAAATCTCATTATTAAGCTTAATTGTTGACAGCTTGTTACATTTCTGGTAGACGTAGCAGCAGTTACTTATATACACGTCTCCCTGCCTCTGTTCTTCACTCTCAATTGTTATTGTCTGTTTGATACGCAATACAAGAAAATACAAAATGAAAATATGAGATGAAGATAAAAGATGTAAATATAAATTAATTCCTAAAGACTCTTTAATGAAAATTTTTTCACAAAATGATTGGATACAGGAGTCAAGCATGATAATTCTTGTGCAAACCGAACGGTTAACAAATAACTTTATTAATAATCCGTTTACATGTTTCAATTTACTTTTGAGCCGTCCTCAGAGACAATATGATGTTGTAATTACAAAAAAAAATTTTTTCTTACAAATTAATTCATTTCAGTGAGCCACCTTTACCTATTAATGGAAACTATAATATAAAAATGAATTCTAATAATAATATACAATGTATTAAAATTATTAAAAGGTAAATTTTTTGGAAATACTTGACACCAGCTATTCGATTCTGGCATCAAAAATACGATATTCCATTAGAAAAAGACAATTTAATCTTGGTCTGACCTTGGTAGCATCAAAGATCATTAATAAGATGATCAGTAAATAGATCTTTTTATACCTTACAACTTTTGTCTGAAACATTTTTTTCAAAAACATTCTCCCGTAAATCCGGAGTCACGATCTTTTTCAAATAGTATATACGGGATATTTCTTATGACTTGATCATTTAAAATGTCTCCGTTTTGTTGATGATACGAGAAACTACCACAGAAGATCTTGTTCGATTTGAAAGGGCACATATTATGATGAGAAAAAATCTTTCTCCAGGTCATATTTTTTGAGACTCCAAGATCACTTGTATTTTTTAAAATTGTGATTTTTTTACACACAGTATGATTCTTCTAATTATTCTGCATATAGAAGTATAATTTTACACTATATATTTTTAACACTAAATAGTGATATAAAATAGTGATATAAAAAAAACCAATAATTTACGAGATATTTTATACTTTATTCTGACATATATTGACATAAAATGTTAATAATTAAATTATTAATTTTTTAATAATTATACCTTAATATTTTTGCAGAATAATGAGATAAATCAATTGATAGGAAGGAAATATATAGTTGCTTATTTAAAAAATTATTCTTTTTCATATTTTTTTAAAGCAACTATGTATCTTCTTTACATCATCTTATTCTGTGCATAAAAGTTTTAAGGTGCGATTATAAAAAAATTAATATTAAAAATTAATATAATTTACAAGTTATTTAATATTTTATGTTGATATATGCTAGAATAAAGCATAAAATCTCTCAAACTGTTGATTTTATAATATCACTACCAATACTTTTACATACAAAATAATTAGAGGAATCATATTATGTAAAAAAATCATATCATTTCATTTAAAAAAATGAAGGTGATCTTGAAGTCTCAAAAAAATTGATTTTGAGACAAATTTTTTACTCATCATGATATGATATCTCTTCAAATCAACAAGATTCCCTGTAGTATTTTCTGATATCATCAAAAACAATGGAGAGATATTTTAAATTATCAAGTAAGAGGAAACTATATATGTATGTATTAGAGACTTGCACTGAAAGCCGCTGTTTTTTTTAATATTTATTTTAATAACAAAATGTTTGAATTTAATCAAAATATTTGCCTCCGGAAGCTATGACTTTGTTCCACTTTTCTGGAAGTTAAATTTTGCGACGAAAGAATGGTCTGTCTTTTAAATCAATCCATTCAGCAACCCAATTTTCGACTTCACTGTAATTATGGAAGTGTATATCTTTGAGAGCGTTATGCATCAGTCGGAATAAATCGCTTTGTATCAAATTCGGAGAATATATTGGATGTGGGAGAATCTCCCATTCAAGCTCCATCAGTGTTTGTTTCACGATATAATAGCAACATGGAGTCGAGCATTACCATAGAGAAGAATCATCTTTTGCCAATTTAATGCAATCGATAGTTATTTTTGCATCAAATTATCATTCAAATATTTGTTGTCGATAACGTTCGGTTATTGTTTCATTTTATTTCAACAATTCATAATACATGACTCCATTCTTCTTCTTGTAGTGCTGTAATACGCTTAAAGTATAAGTATACACGTGTCTGTACAATGCGCAATATGCCCTCTTCTGCATGTCTAAATATAATGGAAGCGTCTGATATGTTGCAGTTTCTGATGTTGCGGAGCTATGAGTACTTGCAGCTTGATCCCCGCTTTCTCTCGATCTTTCCGATAAGAATGGTTTTTAGTAGGTCATATTTAGGTCCTCTCAATATATGTCCTAGATGATCTTCCATTGTTTAATTATCTCCGTCAGTCGATGAGATTGGCTCGATGTAATACTTCCTCATTAGACATGTGTTCTATCTACAAGATTCTTAAAAACCTTCGTAGCGTCCACATTTCGAAGGTTTCTATCCTATTGAAGGATTTAACTTTGAGTGACCAGGTTTCTACTTCATAACAGTACTGGCCATACGTAATTTGATCACTCGCACTCTAAGACTCAACTTCTTGTCTCAGTAGATACTTATCAAATCTGGCAAAGACGTTTCTAGCCATTGCTACTCTCACATTGCTACTCTCCTCCCCATCACTATCCTACTTGTTTTTGAGTATAGAGCCTAGATATTTGATATTGAATTTGTTTATTCTCTCAATCGATTGATCGTCAATATGGAGATTTGCATTCCCATAAGGTTGTCGGCTAACTATCATCAGTTTGGTTTTGCTCACATTGACGTTCAAGAGGTTTTATAGTTTTTGGATATTCTCTAATATTGCTGTGTCGTCTGCATATCGTAGATTGTTAATGGGAATGCCTTCTATCTTTATTCCTGGGAATCAATTCTGTATCTTGAAACGAGATGAAAATTACAAAAGTGAGCGAATTTACTAGAATACTAATAATTTCATTAGTTCAACATCTAGTAAATTTGCTTACTTTTGTAATTTTCACCTTATTTGAAGATACAGAATCGACCCTCTCTTGTTTGATTTTCAAATGCAGTTGGAATATTTTCTCTATATATTAAATAGAAGTGGAAAATGTGCATTCTTGATGAATCCGTCTGACTTCTTATCAGTTTGAAGACTTGCCCAATTTGAGCTTTCCTGTTCCAGTACAGCTTGTATTACCTGAATGTCCTTTTCGTCAATACCTGTTTCTCGTAAGATCGGTATTAATTGATTATCAATTGATTGCCATTATCAAATGCTTTTTGATAATCAATAAAGCATATAAATACATCTTTTCATTTTTGTACGAATAATTGCATGCAGTATAATGCTTCCCTCGTATCTAAGCTATTCTTAAAGCCAAATTGCGTATCGCTTGATTTTTCTTCGCATTTGTCGTATATTCTTTTATGTATTATTTTTAAGAATGTTTTTAGTGTATGGCTCATAAGACTGATTAGTCGGTGTTCCTCACATGATCTAGCATTAGGCTTTTTCGGTATAGCGACGAAGGTAGAGACTAGTCAGCGGATATGTTGCCGGTGTCGCAGATCGTATTGAATAGTTGGCAAAGTTTTTTAGTGTTAACTAATTTGAGCATCTGTGAATATTATCCTCCCCTGATATCCTTTCCTGTTCCTAAGTGATAGCGCGTGTATCTTACTTGTGACTCTAGTATTAGTGGCCCAGTTGCATTGCTGGTAATATCGCTTGGGGCCAATGAGCGCGTGTGTTCATCGAACAGATTCTGGATATACTCCCAAACTTTACAGATCTGAGATCTATTAGGATCTTATTATCTTTTGTGAGTTTTAAAATGTTTGTTCTCTTGAAAGTGTTGGTAATTTCTTTTAATTTTTTATGAAAGTGGAAGGCATCATGTTTCGCATACAATTCTTTCGCATGGATACAGCATCATTCTGATACATCATTATCAGTAGAATCGAGCAAACGATTCAAAAAATAGAATAATTTTTCTAATCTATATCTAAATTGACTGTTTAATCCTTCTTTCCTTTTGTATAATACGATATATAATTTCCTGCTAAGTCATATTCTAATATTTGATTCTTGTTTTGTGTAGTAGACCTACTAGGGAAACCACATTAAAAAAAACGCATCTTACAAAGTATGTAGTATCTCACGGGTGATGTGGAAATTGTCGAAATGTACATTACGAAGGCAAATCAATAAGTTTTTAGAAAAACATAGTAACATATTTTTTTTGATCGATTCATTTTTATTTCTCAACATAGTCTCCTTTCAGCTCAATACACTTGATCCAATGATTCTCCAACTGTTTCAAGCCGTCCGAATAATATGATTTGTCCAACCCTCCAAAATAAGCCTCTATTTCGGCGATGAGCTGTTGTCTGGTGGTGAATCTCTTTCCTCCGAATCATTTCTTCAGATTTGGAAACAGAAAATAATCGCAGAGAGCTAAATCTGGCGAATATGCTGGATGGGGAAGCAATTCGTAGCGGAATTTCGTTGAATTTGGTTATCGGTGCCGGGCACATGTGAACCCGTGTATTGTCTTGATGGAAGAGCACTTTCTTCTTCGCTAAATGGGAACGTTTTTCTTTAATGTTGTTGAAACGGTCCAATAAAGCTATGTAGTAATCGCCATTAATCGTTTGCTTCGACGGAAGGTAATCGATATGAATTATACCGCGTGCATTTCAAAAAATTGTGGCCATCACCTTTCCGGCCGACTTTACGGAGCTGGTTTACCCGATGAATTCATTGTTTTGACTGTTTCTTCGTCTCGGATGTGAAGTAATGGATCCATGTTTTCATAGTAATGAATCGACGCAGAAATTCTAGATTACGTTGAAACATCTTCAAACATTTTGAAATCGTCGCGCTTATAGTCCACAGTGAGCAAACGCGGCATCCATCTTGCTGATAGCTTTTTCATATTGTTCGTGCAAAATTGAAATTACTATACCATGTGACCTCAACAAGCTCGCACACTTTCATTCATCGATTAGTCAAAAGAATATCATGGACTTTTTATCAATGATTTCTGGCATAGCAATTTCAATTGGACGTCCCGAACGAGGTGCATCACATGTGGATGTATGACCACGTTTAAATTCATTCATCCAATTATATATAGTTGCAAACGCTGATGCAGATGTGCTATGAACATTATTCAACTCAGCTTTGATTTCTTTCGGCGTTAAACCTTTCATATGTAAATGTTTGACTGCACAAAACTCATTTTTTTTTCATTTTGCAAAAAATACAAAAATTGTTCGCTTTAATCGTCATTTCTACAGAAATGAAACCACGCGATGAATTCCGCTCAAAATTTGACAGTAATCAACTGAGAGTGCTATTTGTCAAAAAGTAATATGACATGACACTGCGAGTGCCCTCTGACAGATTTTCTAAGAACTTATTGACTTGCCCTCGTATCATAATTATATAATGTATTAGAAAATTACGTTAAGATATAAGTATATCATTAAGGAACAATGAATAAATTAACAATAGAAAATTGTTAATAGACATAAATTATTTAATAAAAAACATGTTTCAATAATAATTTGGCAGAAAATGTGCTTCCACTATATTTCTGGTATAGAGACGAGAACCTCCTGAGCCAGAACGTCACATGAGCGCTCGGCGGCTCAACCGCCTTGAGCGGTAGTGGGAGTCACTCCCTGGAATCGGCCCAAAATGTACAAATCGCAAAGCATTGCTTTATAAGTATTTAATTTTTAATTCATATTAATTGTATTTTCACAGTTTAAAATAAGATTCTTATTATCGCCTGAAAGAAGGATCTTGTTTCCAAACTGATTATTGCGAAGAATATTACTAAGACCTTGATAGTTTAAAAGCTTAGGATGCTCGCATGGAAAGCAAAAAATCCGGGTTCCCGACCGAGATAATATTCTTCGCAATACATTTATTTATAGTTTTTCAGCACATTAACATCTTTCTAATATGATGTTTGATTGAGCATCGAAATATTAAAAAAAACCGTTTGTCAATTTAATTCGTGACATTATTATAGTAGTTTAAATACGTTTATAAGTCCGGAAAACTTGTCGCCGTGACACACAAATATGGTATATGCATGTACATATACAGAGTAAGTCTCGGACTGGTGAAATATCCCGAAAACTAAGCATTTCCAAAAGAAATGTTTTCTACAAAAATAGGGTTTCAAATGATTTATTCACTGAGCTTATCAATCTGATTTTGGATGATGTCGTAAGGTCAGAACAAGAGTACATCGATTTTTTTAAATGGCACACTCTACTTTTAATTTGAGTATTGTTGCACTCGTGCAAAGAAAGACACACTCTCAAAATTCTCATGGATTCCTTTCATACGAGATTCGCTCGCAGCAATAATTATTACATAGTTTAGAATGACAGTTCTTGACAAAAATCAAAGATTCAGAACCGAACAATAGAACATAAAACACGAAATCGTCAAGGGGAAGACCCTCTTCTGTATTTACGATGACGGACTCGATTTAGAACACTCGATTCAGAGCAAATTAGCGGCGCAGCAGTATATACAGGGTGTCTAGAATTTAAATGTCAAAACTTTAAGAGTAGGGGGATCAATAAATTAAGAAAAAAAGTCCTATAAAGATATGCTCGTTTTCATTTTGGAGAAAATCGCAAAAAAGGCAAAATGCAAGTTTCATTTTTGTATTTTGTCATTACTTATTCATATTGTATTTATTCACTTAATGTAGATATTGTTCAAAATATTATCCTCTTGTAGCAATGCAAGTATTGCGTCCCGTACAGTTCGTATTGCAGCTAAACACTGATCTGGCAATATTTGGTACACTGCAACCTCAATTCGATTTCTTCATTGTTCTCTTAAGTAATTGATGACGAATAAACTTCCTACTTCAGGATCTCCTCCCCCCCTTTCCCCCATACAAAGAAGTCCAGTGATGTCAGATCAGGTGATTAGGTAGCAAAGTACTACTTCTCCACGTTCAATCTATCGTTGTGGAAAATGTCTGTCTAGCTAAGCTCGAGTAGTTCTGCTATAATGAGCTGGACCCTCATCAAGTTGAAATATTTCAATCCATTGCTGCAATCCGTGGATATCTTCTAAATAATCAAAGAAGTCAGTTTCCAAAAAATCTGTATATCTGGTAGCATTTAATCTATCGAGTAAAAAAAAATGGTCCTACAAGACAAAAACAAACATAAAAAGTTTTTACTGAAAACAGAATTATTATTATTGTTTTTATGTACGAGTTTAGCTATTTACAATAATACTTTAAAGGCAGTGCAAGAATGAAGCAACTACGTTTTTGTATTTTTTTGCGATTTTCTCCAAAACGAAGCAAAAAATAGTATACAGGACTTTTTTCTTAGTTTATCGATCCCCTATATGTTCCTGAAGTTTTGACATTTATAGTCTAGATACCCTGTATATAATTTACATTGAATTATTTAAACATTAAAGATCCAGTTTTGATCGTTATAGACATTTAATTTACTATATATACTAGTTCCACTGAATTAATTTAATACTAGTTCGTACTACGAATTTCATATTGAAATCTATATCAATTGGCTCATTTTCAATGTTATTTCATTAAGATTTCACTACAATTCATTAAAATTTTATTAAGATTCCATTAACAATTTATTAAGATTTCATTAAAATTTATTATTTTATTAAAAATTCAGTATAAAATATTATATTTAGCTCCGCGTTGGTACAAAAATATAATGCAGATACTAGAATACATGCGAAAACTATGTACAAATGTCAATTTTACATGTGCAGATAATCTGAGCGTCGGTTATATATCTAGCTCTGATTATACAGAGTATTTCAGAATTTGAGGATACGGATTGCACAGCATGATTATATGTACCAAAAGAAGCAGCTTTTTCCTCTGGCAAAATTGCGTTCAAACAGTACTTTTTAAATGAGAGCAATTTTAAATTAACGAGTGAGCACTCCACGGCGCATACACACATGGCGCGTGGCACAGCCCGGTATAGCTGGGCATGTATGTTATTTTACTATTTTGCTAAAGATTTTATAAAAACTATACATACTACATGATGTCTAAATATCATAATTATATATTTACAAGTTGTCTAATCTACTTATTTTACTTTCAGTAGTTTCTTCAGTGATATCAATTAGAAAAACATTCTCTTTTTAAACAAGTTATTTTCAAAATAATGATATTTAGATATTATGCATAATTTTTATAAAATTTTTAGCAAAATAGTGAAATAACGTTCATATGCCGGAATGCGCCGCCCCTCTTGCATAACGTAGAGAGTTCATTCGTTAATTTAAAATGTTCTTATTTAAAAAATATTGTTTGAACGCAATTTTGTCAGAAGAAAAAATTCGTTTCTTTTGGCACATATAATCACGCTGTGCAATCCACATCCTTGAATTCTGAAATATAATATCCTGTATATAATATGCTGTATATAAACCAACAAAATATTATTAAAGACCGACATTCTAATGAGAGTTCACGTCCCTTTAAGCTATTCACTAAAAGTAAAAAATTTATATGAGTAAGGGTAAAAAATTCATAATGCAGTATTAATCTTATGATTTATATATATATTTATATAATTATATATACACATATATATATAATTATTTAATTTCGTAGATATATGTATATAAAACTAAATAATACTTGATTTTTATTAAAAACTATGATTTTAATGTTATCGTTCGGGTTTGATTATCCATAGAAATGATAATTGTAGAGGAAAAATTGTAATTTTGTGACAATATATAAAATATTATATTGTTACAAGTATGTTTCCGTTTTCGGTAACGCTCATTAATAAATCTGTAAAAATATTGTATATTTCGTTTCCATTATTTCTCAAATATTCTATAATTTTCAATAATTTTTCCGAGAATTCAGCATATTTCAGTGTTACAATAAACTGTAAAAATGTTATTTGTTTTGCATTATTCTTCATTTTTTTCGGATTCAAAATAATAAATACAATTCAATGTTCAATTACTTTGAATATAAACTTTCTTCATAATTCTTTTGAATTCAATATTTGTCGTTAAAATTTTAAGTAATTTTATTATTTTTTAGCAGATTTCATTCTTTTAACTATTAATTGCAACATTTTGATTATCCCGTTTTTGTTTCTGTTAACTTTTATTAATAAATCTTTAAAAATATTGTATATTTCGTTTGTAATTTCATTACATTTCAGATATTTTTATTTAATTTTCCTTAGAAATTATATTTCAGTATACAATAAACTGTAAAAGTATTATATGTGTGTTGTATTATTTTCCATTTTTTTTAACTCATTTATAATAATTATCATATATCTTTAGAGTTCATGATACTTCAGTATAATTTAATGTTCAATATCTCTGAATAAATTAGTATGAATATTAAATATATACGAATTAGTTTTCATTATTTTTCATCACTTTTCATTAATTATTATTAAAATTCATAGTATTTCAATACTAAAATATTGTAAATTGAAGTAAATTCAAGATTGTAGTATTATAATATTTTCAATATTGAAATACTATGAATGGAAATACTTAAAATGTTATCAAATATAGGATCCGATTATAAATATTAGCCTATGGCTTAAGGCTCCTGATTACTCAGCCTGAGAACTCTGCGTTGACAGTAGCAACACCGAATCAGACGGCGATCTAGCGAAATCGGTAGCAACACATTCAAGCACCAGCCCATGTACGTGTGCTCGCACTGCTTTCCTTCGCGCCGAGAGTGAACAAGACAGCGAGCTTCTTCTCACTCTAGTCACTTGTTTCAAGCGACTGAAAATGCTTTCTCGGCAATCTCGGCTTCCCCCGGCATCAATAAGGGGCGAAGATCATTCTAAATAACATAAGTTTTAATAAATTGTGCTAATAGTATACTCCTCCCATTAATCCAGAATAGTATAAATCATGTGAAAACACAATAGTTTAGAAAATATTTAATTGTTTATGATTTTAATAAACAATTAAATACAATTAAATATAATTAAATACCTCTCACTTCTTATTGATATACGCTGAAACGGCCGAAATTGGTGAGAAAGCATTTTCGGTCGCTTGAAACAAGCGAATACAGTGAGGAGAATAGATGTTCTCTTGAGCTGTCTCATTGTTCAGCACAGAGAACGGATTCTCTCCACGGTTGCCAATTCTCTTGCAGTTTTCAGTCAGTTTCCGATTTTTTGCACGATTCTTTCTTTACCGGCACTCCGTCGGTAGATGATGAAAATCTCCGATTAATTGCTCTGAATGTTGATGACCATTTTTTTAGGAAATGATAATGTGCATAAAAGGAAAAAATTTCATGTATTAAATGAATATATAGGTGTATTTAAAACATTACTATGTATAAATATGTATAAATAAAAATGACTATATGATTATAAATAAAATATTCAAACATGTTCATAAATCCTTAATTCTTTCTTTTGTAAAATTATTACTTAGTACAAGAAAAATAAATATAATGACAATAATGAGAAAACATTAAAAATAATGAAAAGGATAATTTTTGTATTGTTAAAATTTCCATTGTTTCCTTTAGAAACAATTCAGTTTGAAGAAATGTTGAAAAAAAAATATAGAATTCATCTATAGAAAACATTTATAGAATTGTATATAATTATACATTAGTAATTTTTTTACATTTCTCTAAACTTGATTTTTTCCAAATTATCCTTTTAATTATTTTTAATGTTTTCTCGGTATTATTTTTTTTCTTGTATTAAATTGTAGTTTATTACAAAAGAATGAACTGTATGGACATATTTCATATATAATTATATATTTATACATTGTTGTTCGAAAACCAGCGTTAAATTGCCCCATATTGTCTGTGTATAATCTGCGGGCGCATGTACATACAGGGTGTACGTACAAGAGGTAGACTCTGTTTTGACTTTGGGAAGTTGCGCCATCGAATGAATGAATATATATTTATACATATTTATATATGTGTTTATATACATTTATATATTTGTGCATTAAAAATTTTTTACTGAGCGGTGGGATTAAAAAATTTCTCGAGTTCTGAAAAGAAATCTCCAGAAGAGTGAAAAATCTAATGACTTTTTTTTTAGAAGCCATATAATTTTTTTAACACACCATTAATACAAAACTTGCAAATTTTTATTGAAATTATCAATTTTGGGCAAGACCGTACGATTTCCAGTGCATAAGCTTTCGAGATCATCTCAATTGAAACCTGGCAATCGTGATTCTCTTGCTTCCTCGCTCACTCCGTGCCAAAATTTATCGAGCGTGTCATTTGATTAGGAAAAAGTTAAATAAATAAAACCCGAGGTCAAAATCTTGTCATTAATGATCTGTACTACCACTTATGATTTATTAAATTACTTTTGAATAAGTGGAGACACGGTAGTATCCTGGTGTTAAAACAAGCGCAGCAAAGTCATGATTACATGCATGTATGAAAATTAATGAAAAGAAGACAAGTTAACAATTAATAATATAAATCAGGTTGAAATGAATAGATCTATTGTAAGAACATGTTGAAGGACATTAAACGCATATGCAACGCGAACAAATTTAATATATCTGTGATGACTACACAGGAATCTTAATCATGTATTTTTAATGTTTTTTTATTATTATTATTTTTATTTATATTAAACAACAATTTTACAAAAAGAAAAAAAAAAGAAAAATGGACATTCATATATAATATATACAAATATATATGCATATATACGAATATAATATGATTATATATATTTATACATATTTAAATATAAATTTTTTACTATATTTACCTCGTTATGTATTGTATTATTCCATTTACATTATCTACATGAATAGAATTTGTGTAAATTTAATACATAAACAATACATAAATAATCCATGAAAATATATATAATCTTGAAATATATGTATATATATGCAACAATCTTAACCGGAGTAATTGTGCAGAACAATTTTGATATTAAATGATTTATACGTGGCTTAATAAATGAACAATAAATAACAAGAGCAAACTGTCTCGTACAAGATAGTTAGTGAAAATCATATATTTAAAATTTATTCATTAACAATATAAAATAATCATATACATTTTGACCACGATTTAGCCATTCTCAACATGTAAAAATAAAAATTAATATAAATCATAAATTTCGATATAACATAAAAGCGCGTTATTAAGATTGTCAATTATTAAGATAGTTGTTTGTATATAAAAAATATAGTCATATGCTTTACACGAACGATTAAATTTATAAATTTACAAAAAAATAATAAATATAATTTTTAAATTATAAATTTAATCGTTCGTGTAAAGCATATGACTATATTTTTTCATGTAAACAACTATAATCTTAACTGACAATTTTAAAAACATTTTTATTTTAGCGCTTTTACCGAAATTCATAATTTAATTAATTAATTTTTATTTTTTATATACTGAGAACTTTTTATATACTGGCCAAATCGTGGCCGAAACGTATATGATCAATTTATATTATTAATGAACAAATTTTTAATTTTGGTTTTCACTATTAAATTATGGCTTTCATTATCACACGGTATCCTATGTATGGCTGTTTGCTCTTGTTATTTATTGTTTTAATTTTATTTTTTTTAATTTTGTTATTTTCAAAAATAAAACAATTTAAAATTTAAACAATATTAAAATCATGTTCTTATAATTTTATTTTTTGGCTTTTCATATGATAACAAGTGTCAATTATCGACACTTACCGACATTCAAGACATATACCAGCAGGATAGGAGTGAGCGGCAGGATTCTATTACAGCACTTCGCCACGATAAAGGGCTGAATTAATAGGCGTGAAAAGTAATGATTTTCACAATAAAATTTATGTTGCCATTTAGTTATTATTTGCTTAATCGTGAAAATGTGACTTGTCTCGTACTTATCAAAATCATAATTATCGATGAAAGTTAAAATTATCTTGGAATTTTATATGTAAAAGCGTATACTCATTTTCAATAGCTATCGAACTGTGTGTTTCTGCTTGAATATAGGCTAACTTTACGTGCCTTTTACGACCATTTACTGACTATCAAGGAAGAAAAGGACAGTTTTCATTTTTACGTGTTTTAAGTGTTTTAAAATGATCTCGTCATTTCGTTTTATTCAGATTGTCTTTGTTTAAAAATGGTACGCAACATAAATTAACGTCTCATTCCTCGCTTCTGACGTCAATTTCAACGTGGCCGCCGCGACTAGTCAGAAGCCTTAATATTGAAAAAAATAAAATAAAATTTTATTAAAAAATTGCGAAAAATAAGAAAATTTATTTCTTCAAACTATAACCAAAATTCAGAAAAAATTATTTAGGAGAAAACATTGATCAACATGTAATTATTTATTTAAGAAAGTAAAAATAAATTCAAATGGGTCGAGCTAATGACAAGAAAAAAAAACATAAAAATAGATAATTTCATCTTACTTTGCTTATTTCATAACTACATCTTCCTTCTCTAAGTAATACGTAAGTGTAATATATGTATGCGTTGATCATTATCTGATAAATATTATTCAAAAGCGTAATATATTAGTACAAGTGATCATTCATGCAAGCGTTTATTGTCGTGTATCACAGAAATAATAAAGTAGAAATAAATCAAATACGTCGTAATTACGGTATAATTTAAATAATAAATCTCTTTTGTTTGTCAATTTATACATTTTTCACATACTGCAACCAAAAGATTGGACTCAATTCAAATACAAATTCATTTGAATCTTCTTTCATGTATATAGTTTCTGTCATAAAACAAACCCTTGTAAATCAAACTTTGCTCTATTAAAAAATGGCAATATAATGGTATTTGATAAAGCAGCATAAAATACCTTTTCATCCAAAGCCTTGTGATGCTCGAAAAGGCTTTTCAAAGCTTTGAGAACTTCCACCTCAGACGATACACCAGATTGCGCAGCGGCTTGACGTTTCACAACCGTCATCCTAAGTGATCGTTCATGTCGCGATACTAAACACTCTAGATGTTCCAGTAAGAGCTGAAAATATCGATAATAAAGTATGTTATGTTAATCATACAAAGCCATTTATTTCGTCATTAACTCTACAATTTTTTATTTATTGTTATTTTTACTTATTTTCATTATACGTTAAATGTACATTTACTTATTAAATAAATTATTTTAAAAACCTACAAAATTTAAGAAAATCATAAAGAGTTGTTAGAATGTTATTATAAAAAATCGGTTACGCACACGTGTGTTGTTTCGCTCCGCTTTTAATTCGGAAATTTCCTCTTCTCTTTCCAAGATGCTCTCTCGCGCCGCCGCCAGTTCTTTGGTCAATTGAGAAAATTCCTGTAATAAAATGGCACATTAATATTAAAGAATTACTTTATAAAAAGAATAAGGTAATTATGCATTCTTTAATGACCTTGATCTTGATGTATATTGTCAAGGTCATCACTTTGAACCTTCAACAGGTTTCAGCTGTCGCTATTCATTCAAAAATTATTTAAAAAAATAACGTCTTATTTGTGCTATATATAGAAGATAGTATTATAGCATCCCAGTTACATTTTATACAATAACTTGATTAATAATCAATATTAAAGTTTACAACTTGATAATTACATTCGTTAAAAATGTTGTTAAATCGATTCTGGACTCAAAGTTAAAAAATAGTTATTACTTAGGACACTATTAATAAAAATGTGGCGATATTGCATAAAAACTCGAAAAAAATATATAGGTAATAATGTGGTCTTCCACAAAAGTAGTCTCAAAAAATTATTTTTATTTAGAAAACAGTTTGATCACAAAATTAATAAAAAAAAGTAAAACATTTTACAATATACAAATAAATGGATATACATTCACATAACTTCTGTATATAAGTTCAAAATATATATAATCAAATAAAACATTAAATACAACATATTCAAAAATACATATATTCGTGTGATAATACGATCAAGTTTAGAAAAATGAAATAATTAAATGCTAAAATGTGCCTTCCGAAATACTTGAAAGTAAAAATTCGTTATAATAAGTGGCTATTGAATATTGGCGTCATGATGTAACAGCGAGCTACTGAACAAATTCCATAAGTAATCATTAGGATTCGCTATATAGTAACGGAAATATTAAGGAAGGCCACAATATATATACTAATACTATTTTATATTCTTCCTTGCTTGAAACAAGAGGGAGATCTTGCTTCGCATGGAAAATCGTGGCATGGAAAGTTCACAGGAGGGGGAGATGGAATAGATTTCCCTTTGAGTGGAAAATCGAATGCTCCTTAGCAAAGAAGAGATGAAGTAAAACTCGCTTCTTATGAAAAGTCGTACGCCTCTAAGCAAAAGAAGTGGACTTCCTTTCGCGTAGAAAGCCATGAAAGAGTACAGAACATAAGCAAGAAAGGGTACAGAATAATTTTCAATATTGCATCAGAAATAAGGTTACTTTTTTCAATTTCTTTTGTTAGTCACTTTTTAATGAATAACAAATAATAGCTAAAACTCCTTACAGCAAAAATTGCAGCAACAATGTTGCAATATTGCAACAAAATTGCATGTTGCAACAATATTGCAGCGATATCGTTCCAAGTTTTGTGCTGTATGGAACTTGTTGAAGGTTACTCAGAGATCTTCACAACATATGTCAAGGTCAAAGTCATCGGAGAATGGTTCCTTATAATGCATAATTAACATTATTGTTAATATTTTAAAATATTTCATTATTACCAAGCAAAGTCTAAAGATGTAGGACACTTGCACAGAATGCAAGAGATTCGGATTTAACGCTAAGCCGAGATCATATTTTTTGCAATAAGAGTTAATTATTTACAGATTTTAATATCAATCATTATTATTAAAATCGTTCTACGAAAAAGCATCAAATTATTAAATTGCTAATCAATTTAACTCGTGATATTACTGCGAATATAATTTATTCTCTAAATCTTATAGAGTAGTTTTGTCACTATAATATGTTTTGAAGTAACAGTCAAAATTTGCGACAGTCATTTCATAAAATAGACTTATTATTCTATTTTAAATTAATGATCATTAACTGCGGTTAAGCTAGGAGTGACAGTTTTACTCAAATTTTTGGAGCGGTTATGTATTGCGGCATCAATACCTACAGTTCGAAAAAGCAGAAAATTTATGTTTTAAAGCAGAGAATTTATGTTTTTAAAGCAGAGAATTTTAAAGTAAAGAATTTTGTGCGAAGTGTTGATTAAGAGTACGAAAATGTGACTGCTTAGTCACATCACGATAATGCGTGGCTGACAAATTTCCTAATCTGAATAATCGTTAAATAATCAATAATATCTCGATTTTACCGGAGAGTCTGCATTTTTTCCGTTTACATTTTTTCGTTTTATGCAAAAACATGTTCAAATGAGCATTATTTCATCATAATTGAGCATTGCCAGACAAGGATATCGACGCGATACGTGAGAAAGAAGAATATGCATATTAGAGACCTCTTTCGTCTCTCTCTTTTTCTTGTGAGACAAATAGTTATGTATATTTGTATACTATAAAATATATATTTTGTGTTTAACATTATATTTTTAGTTATTTCTGGATTACTTCTAATCTTTATTTAGATTTAATAGTAAATAATTTAATAAAGAGAAATCTAATATTAAACAAACAATTATTCATCACTATTTCTTAACTTGTAAGATTTATACAATAGTTTCATAAATAATAATTAGCATTTATTTGAAAATTATTAATTCAAAAGGTGAATAAAATTCTAACTCTATTGGTCTTGCTGTCTAAGGAGCTTAGCAAGAAACACAGACGACAAAGTGACACAGTTCAAATACAGTGCTTTACAACACACACGGCATAAGTTTACACGGTCAATACAATACTTTTCAGCAATGTACATAGGTTTATTTACAGTTTTTCAGCACATTAATATCTTTCTAATATTGGGTTGTCCAGAAAGTTCATGCCGACTAAAATTTAAATTTTATATATTTATTAAATTAAAATTTTCTGCATTTCAATTTTCAACATCAGCATGAACTTTCCGAACAACCCAATACAATATTTGATCATGCATCAAATTATTAAGAATTGCTTCTCAATTTAATTTGTGATATTATTAGTAGTTTAATTGCGTTTATAAGTGCGGAAAATCAATTCGCGCAATTTGAAATACTACAAATTTGCATGTACATATATAGTATATATATATATATATATATATAATTTACATTGAATTATTTAAATTTTAATTAATTAACGATCTATTTTCGTTATAGGCATTTTAATTTCTAATATTGATTATGTTCTCACATTTTATAATCTAAAATAAGATTCTTATTGTATACAAATGACACTGTGTAAGTATATCAACTTCCAATAACATATGATATAATTTGATACAATTGTATAACACAGATAAGTGTTGGCGTCATTTTATATCATTTCGGTAATTTTATATATATTAACGAACACCGCACCGATAACCTTGAGATATATTATCAAGATCATGATTCTGAGTAACTTTGCCTTAGCAACTAGGTAACGAGGCAACTAGGTCTCTCATAGTTTCTTATAGATATTTAGATTCAAAGGTCTAATTTATGTGATATATCTTTCCGTTAGAGAATAAACTCCAACACTAGAAAAATAAATATGTATTATACTTCATATAGCTACTATTTTATTTCAGCAACTTTACTTTCGATTTTCCACGCGAAGCGACTCTCATCCCTTCCTCTCTGTAAAGGGGCACACGACTTTCATCCTCGACTCTCACCTTCCCTTCTCCCCTTGCAAAGGGATGCCGGATTTCCATAATTGTAGTGTTTGATAATATATGTCGAAGTTGTGGTCGTTGACACGGCGTCTCCTACAGTGCACGATTATCAAACATATTTTAAAGCAGGGAATTCTCATGTTACACAGTTGAATTTTTTTGTTAATAACTTTTTAAGGACGACCGCCACTTAAAATCTATCGGAGATCACTCAGGGCCATGACCTTGACAACAAGATTATTTATCATCGGCGCGATGTCCGTTTAATGTATATAATTACCCAATATTTTTTAAATGAGAGCAATTTTAAATTAATGAATGAGCGCACCACATTACGCATGGATCAGGGGCAGCGCATACGGCACGGCTCTGCGTTTGAGCATGTACGTCATTATTTTTCTATTTTGCTAAAGATTTTATTAAAACTATGCATAATATCTGAATATCATAGTGAATATCATTATTCACAAGTTGCCTAATCTACTTATTTTACTTTCAATCGTTTCTTCAACGATATCAATTAGAAAATATTTTCTTCATAAATAAGTTGTATTCAAAATAGTGATTTAGATATCATGCATAGAATAAAATTTTTAGCAAAATAGTAAAATAATTCTCACACACTGGGCCGCGCCGTGTGTATGCGCCGTCTCTGATTCTACGTAACGTGAAGAGCTCATTCATTGATTTAAAATTGCTCTCATTTAAAAAGTACTATTTGAACGTAATTTTATCAGAGAAAAAAGTTGCTTCTTTTGGCATACAACACACTGTGCAATCCGTGTTCGCTAATTCTGAAACATCCTAAATATAAAACAACTAACGCGTACATGTTTTGGCCCCTCTTTAGAGTTTATAACGTTAAACATAATTCGTCCGATTAAACATCGATTTGTTATGAAGAGTCACTGCTGCTCATTCACCTAAGGTTGAAAGATCGAATAGATAGTCTGCTGCTGTTAATACAAAATCTTTGTTTAACTATGAGTGAGCAAATTTTAACTGAAATGAATCAGTGAATGAATTGAAAATAACTCATCGGCGTAACATATTTCATCGTATGTTAATCATAAATGGCAATGAAACTAATTCGTATATAAAAACAAATTTTTAGGGTCATTAGGTTTGTGAATGTTAGACATAATTAATTATAATCAATATTTCAAAATAAGCCCCTTCCCCCCCATATTTATTGGCGACCTTTTTACATAGAACAAATCAAACCTTAAGCTGATAGCCATGAAAATATAATAGCATGTTATAAAGTTCAAAGATATTCATTTAGAACATAATCATATCTTCATTTCTCTTGATGTGATCGCATTTTTTATCCACACAGCATGTAATATTGTAGTAATCTTGCAGTAATATTGCAAATTTGGTAATATTAAATGGTAAGATGTCAGTAATATTGTATAAATATCGCTGCAATATTAAATGTCCGCGGTAAATATCACAGAAATATTTCTGTAATATTTTTGTAATGTTACTGTAATATTAGGCAATATTTCTGTATATTATATTGTAATATTCTGCATATTATAATATTGTGATATTTCTATGTACTGTAGTAATATTGCAATAATATTATATAGTATAAATATCGCTATGATAAATATCCGCAAAAAATTCATCGCAGAAATATTTCTGTGATATTTCTGCAATATTGCTGCAACAATATGATGTTATAATAATTAATTCAATTTTATTAATTATTATAGTATTATTGCTTAATATTACACTCTAAAGTACATGATAAAGTCATAAAAAAATGGAAATCTCCGGGAGACAAGTCAACTCGTATTCCTTCTTATAGAACTGCTGGACATTTTCTTCTTATGTATAGAGTGTCTTTCTTGTGGCTGGGCCTGCGAACTTATCCCTTCAGTACGAGATGCAGTAATATTGCAGCAACATTTCAATAATGCACAATGTTACAAAAATTGCAGCAATATGCTGTACTATTGAAATTATAATATTTTATTGGGAATATTGCTATAATATTGCAAAATATTGTAATTTTAATTTTGTACAAAATATTGCAATATATTGTTGCAATATTACAATTCAATAAATAATTATGCTGCCCCACCACGGAAGAAATACATTTCTTGTAATGAAAAAATGTTCAAAAATTTTATGAGAAGGAATATTTAAGTACTCCTTCTTATAAGGAGAATTCTGCAGATTCCTAAACTTTTTTGGATGTGCTTTCTAAGCCCTCCAATATTTTTTTATTATAACTTTATCGTATGTATTTTAGAATATAATACTAAGCAATAATATGTTAGCAATTGATAAAAGTGGAATAATTATTTAAATATTGCATAATTTTATAACAACATGTATACAATATTTTTTTATATTTCTAACCCATGAAGACAGTGAGATGTAAAAACAGTCTTTTTACAGCGATCTTTTCACTGTCTGCAACTTCTAGACAGTTAGGCCTCAAGTAAGTAGAATATGTTATTTTTATTTTGTTCGGGGCGGCGTAGCCAATAAGCACTAGTCTATATATCCCTACATATCTACAGACAGATTTTCTAACTTCAACAACAATTATAAAACACACAATACAAATTAAAAAACATACAATTATAAAAGTCGTGTCCCTTTGCAGAGGGGGAAAGGGGAGTAAGAGTCGGGGGTAAGAGTGGCTTCGTGTGGAAGTCGAAACCCATGTGAAACAGTACAATTATAGACTTCATTTTGTCTCTGTGACAGATTTCCTAATCTCAATAATCGCCAACTTTAATGCTTAATATCTCGTTTTGGAGTAAAGCGACTTTTTTCTTCCAGATTCTTTCATTTCATGCAAAATGCGTCGAATGAGTCTAATTTTATTGATTTTTGAGATGGAGTGCCTAAACTGTACAATTATTATTAAATATTTCAAAAATGTATTATACATACCAGATATGTAAATATGAAACCGGAATTTTTTTTATAGAAAATACACGTTTATTGCATGAAAATAATAAAAAATTTTATTTCGAAGTATTATTATATATTGTCTCGGTAGCTATACATACATTTTTTCCATCTGTTTGACAATTTGTGGATACCACGCCAAAAAAATTGTTGCTCTTTTGAGTCAAACCAGTCATTTAGCCATTTTCACATCTTAGTGTTTTTACATCTTAGTTTTTACATCTTAGTAGCGAAAGTATTTCCCAACCAAATGCCTCAATCATTTCCTTGACCAGTTTTGCTGTGCGTGATAGTGCGTTATCATGAAGCAAAATCACTTTGTGTTGCCTTTTTTGATATTCCGGTCGTTTTTCACACAAAGCTTGATTCAAATTGATCATTTGTTGTCGGTAGCGTTAAATAGTATTAAACAGTTTCGCCAGCAACTCATAATAGATCACACCTTTCTGATTCCATCAAACAACAGAGCATTGTCTTCCGTCCATAGCGATTTGGCCTTGCAGTCGATGTCGATGGTTCGCCTGGAGTTACCCATGATCTTTTACGCTTAAGATTCTCAAAATATATCCACTTTTCATCGCCAGTCATAATTCGATGGAGAAATGACTTTCTTTTGTATCTGGCGAGCAGCATTTCGCAAGTGGTTTTTCGGTTTTCCTGCTGTCTTTCATTCAGTTCATGTGGAACCCATTTTTTCATCTTCTGGATCTTTCCCATGGATTTCCAATGTATGGAGACGGCTTCTCGTGTCACATTCAATTGATCCGCGAGTTGTTGTTGAGTTTGAGCGTCATCCTCATCCAACAATGCTTGCAATTCGCTGTCTTCAAACTTTTTCGATGGTTTTCCACATTCTTTGTTTCTCACGTCAAAATCGTCACTTTTGAATTTTTTAAACCACTCAAAGCACTGTGATTTACTAAGAGCATGCTCACCGTAAGCTTCGACAAGCATTCGATGCGATTCTGCAACAGTTTTCTTCAAAAGGAAACAGAAAATCAATGCTGTCCGCAAATCGTTTCTAGGCACAAAATTCGACATGTTCAACGCTATTACAAACTATACTGTTTGAAACTTGTATTGTTGTTGAAAATCTTTGTCAGATGTCAGAACAAGGAAATGGTGTCTGACGGCAACTACATTGACAGCTATGGCCATCTATTAGTAAATTCCAATTTCATATTTATATACCTGATATGTATTATACATATGTGTTAAATATATTATACAGTAATACTTATGTCATTTGTTTTATTTATTTACATAATGAGCAACTTCATAATATGGTTGAAAATAATATATATTTCATATTGCGTATTTCATTTATTTTATAATTATCTAGATTATTTATGCGGAATGTGATATAATCTTTTAGTTTTTAAAAATCTGAAAAAAATATTTAAAAAAACTTCCGACTGCTGCTAAAAGCTCGTAATTAAAAAATTAAATTAAAAGTTAAATTAAAAAAAACTTATTTAATAATAAAAAAATA
>NW_017259347.1:194756-199552 GCF_001594045.1 Atta colombica
TAATAAAAAACTAATCTATTAATTTATATATTTTATTAGCTCAGATGTAGTTCGTTTTTTGTTATTCTAATCTAATAAAAATTTTTTTTTTAATTGAAATAAAAATAAATAATAAAAACACAAAATTTAAAATACTAATCTAGTTAAAAAATTAAACAAAAACATACAATTGAAGAAAAAGCTTTAAAAAGTTTAAAATAATATTTCATTCACACATTCACAGCAAAAATATTCCGTATATATCATACAATTAACATTATACAACTAAAGCATTAAAAAAAGCAATGAATTAAAGGCTTTATATATAAATTAAGAATGAAATACTTTTGTATTAACACTATAATTCTTAATTGCACATTTTAAAAGAGCAGTCGGGAGACGCCATGTCGCAAATTCGCTTGCGTATACGTGTATATTCTAATATACATGCACACAAGTGCTCATTACGCACATGCACACACATATATTTTAATGTAATCGTGAAAGTATAACTTCAATTAAGAATTTGTGTGTAACATTAATATAATGATTAAGAAATAGTAAATTTGGCATGGTATCTATGGACTGCTCTTTTAAAATGTGCAATTAAGAATTACAGCGTTAATGTAAGAATATTTCATTCTTAATTTAAAGTCTTTAACTCATTATTTTTTTTAATGCTTTAATTATAAATGTGTCAATTTTATATGTAATAATAACTTATATACCAGAAATGTCCAAATTATATCAGGGATAGCCGCAGAGAAAGATACTGCAACGTCTAGGATATCTATGGAAGATATAATATATACAGAATATTTTTGCTGTAAATATTATTTTAAAGCTTTTTCTACAATAATTGTATGTCTTTGTTTAATTTTTTAACTAGAGCATTTTAAATTTTGTGTTTTTATTATTTATTTTTATTTCAATTTAAAAAAAATTTTTTAGATTAGCTTTTTAAAATTATTTATATTTTAATTTTATTAAATTTTTTAAAATAATTTGCTTTTTTATTTCATTTTAACTTAATAGATTAACTTTTTTATTAATTTCATATTTAATTTCTACAATAAGCTTTTTAAAATAAGCTTTTTTTAATTGTGTTTCTTTATTTCAATTAAAAAAATTTTTTTTAATTTTTTATTACATTTAGGCTTCAAGATTCTTTTATTTTAGTGGAAAGAAGGAATTAGGAGAGAGGCCGACGAAGAATGCGACTGACATCTCTTGTGGTTATCGCTCAGAGGCGGGTGCCATAAATCGGAAGCACTTGATTAGTCCTTGATAGATCCCAGATATTGGTCAACACGCGACGCTATTACCCAATCCGAGATTGTGCATCCATCAGTCCTCTTTTAGATCAAGGAACTTAATCTTTTTGACTAGGGATTGGACCCGATCTTTGTTAAGACACAGCGAATCGGAAGAATGACGGAATAAAATTTAAACAATTATTTAAAAATATTCATATATAATTTTTCTGGTTTCTATTTATTATTTTTCTCTTAAGTACAATTGAATAGATGTATACGTGTACATATATAATCATGTATATATATTAATACATGGAATTTAAAATAAAAAAAAATATATATATATAAAGAGTAAGTATCTGTGCGTGATTAATGTTTTGTTTTTACAAAAATCGATGCTAGAGACAAATATAATAGAATTCTATGTAAGCGTGTGCGTATATTAAAGGGAAGGAGAGGAACTTTTTATAGATTCGATGAGATATTCAAGTAATTGGAATATCTCATCGTACGATCTGTTGTCTTCCGGAGGGACTGGGGAGTGAGAGGGAGCAAAAGGCTCTGAGTTTTCGAAATTATCAAGGCGAATAGCAAAGGGGAAGCAAAATCCAAGGAAGACTCCGGAAATGTATTACTAGAGGAATTGGTTGGATTGTCAGAGGTAAGGTCTTCCACAGGGACATCGAGAGAAACTTGATATTTTTGGCTCTTCTAAGTTGACGACGGGCTTGAGGGAAGACGAATTTGTCGATCTGTATCCGCATAATAATCGGGACGCTAGCCTTTCTAAGTTTTTCGAGCTTGGAAGTTTTTCTTGCGTTCTCTGTGTTTATTTCGCCAGACCATCTATTAAAATTTTCTCTCATTAGGATGGATAATGATGGATAATTAGAAGAATGTAGAAGGAGAAGATAATGTCGAAGAGAAGAGAGGGAGGAGATAAATTTTCCAGGAATTATGATTTCGTTCTAGGGAGAGTAAGACGTAGATTATTTAAGACGTTTTATCGCTTAAGTAACTTTGAATAAGGAAAAGAGGAAAATTACTTGAAGCGTTTTACCGTTTAAGTATTTCTGAGTAGAGAAAGAGGTGAACTACCTAAAGTGTTTTATCGCTTAAGTATTATAATTCGTTAGGAGAAAAGGTAGGTGTGTCTGCAGTTAAAGAGAGAAAAGATTGAGGAGAAATAAGAGAGCAAGAGAATATTGACAGCTATATAACTTTAAAATTAAATTAATACGAGAAAGGGAAAAAGAAAATTTGTTCTTACTATTTGCTGGAAGTAGTGGCGGGAGTCCCCGGTGATGTCTCAGTGATGCCTTTTAACTAAAGATCTTCAAACGTGAATTACTGATATTTTGGATTGCACAGAATCAAAAACTCCGCACTTGGAACAACTAAATCAGTTGATTGATTGAAAAAGTTTCTATAACTGCGCTTTTCCAAAAGGCCTTATATATCAGGATGTGATGCAATTCGGTACATGGACTTTGGATGGGTGATTCATCTCTTTTTTTCAAAGATTTCTTTCTTTTCCAATTATTTCGAAAGGAGTGATTAAAGTTGTTTCGTTTTATATGTGAGTCAGAAAATATGATCAGGCGTGTGAGTCATACATGGCCACTGCACGTAATTTCAATCGAACACTAATAATTATTTTCCTTTAATTGATGTTTAGTAATCAAAAATCAATATTCGGCCCTATTCTAGAGATAATGGCAAATTATTCACATTTGAGAGAAAAACAGATTTTCTCCACGAAAGAAAAGAATCGTGGAATCGTCAGGACGTAACATTTTTAATAAATTAATTTTTTATTATTGATTAATTTTTTTACTACACTAGCTTTTCTAATTTTCTTTTGTTTAAATTTGTTTAATTTTTAAAATTTTGTATTACTAAATAAGTTTTTATTAATTTAACTTTTTAATTACGAGACTAGCTTTTTGGAAGTTTTTTTTAATATAATTAAGATTTTACTAATCAATTACTACTCACTGAAATTCATTTGTGACAACACAAATAAATGTCTAAAGAATTTTTTTGTAATGATGGAAACGGAATAACAGAGAGTATATGATATTGTCCATATATCCTTAATTCATACGGGATCTCCCATAGATATATATATAATATTCGATGAACAAGGAAATTATACCCATTCGAACACATAAAATTTTCTCAATTACTTTTTTAACGAATAGTTATTGGTGTGATATATTCAGAATATTCTTAGAATATTACATATATACATTGGATATCCAGGACAATTTTCTAATATCAAAGGATTTGAAAGGATTGAAAATATACCGATATTGTAAACCACATATAATGGTTACCAATTTTATATATTCTAAGGATATTCTGAGTATATCGCATACGGAATATTATATATCATACATATATCGTAAATCCTTTGATATTAGAAAATTGTCCTGGATATCCAATGTATATATGTAATATTCTAAGAATATTCTGAATATATCACACCAATAACTATTCGTTAAAAAAGTAATTGAGAAAATTTTATGTGTTCGAATGGGTATAATTTCCTTGTTCATCGAATATTAAACAAGGTATAATGTATTTTAAACATGTTTTAATTACAGTTTAAAATATGATTTATAGATATTTTTAATATATTTTTAGTTTTAAATATTTTTTTGTAATACTAGACACAACAGGCATGCGCTTCGCGTGCGATACTGAGTTTTTAATATTATACAAGAAATTTAATATTATACAGGGTATTCCATTTTTATTAATCACAAGATATCTCTTGAACAGTACATTTTAAGAACAAATGTTTTAGAGTTTTGGGATTTTGAAAAAGACATAAGATGATGTCATTAGTTTCATTTTAGCGTTAAGATCAGGGCAAGGTTACTTTGAATTTTTTAAACGGAACTTCCTTTTTCATTACGTATTCTTGTAGCTTACCTCGAGAGCTTTCCAAAACATTGTTCATTTCCATTAAGTACTTTTCGAATCAAGGCTTGCAAGTTACAGCACCGCAGGCATTAGCATTACGCAAGATACTCGACCGACGATTAAAACTTCTTAAATATTGTTTAGGATCATGTTCTGAATAATATTTGTCCAGTACAAATTCATTGAAGGTTGTACTTCTTATTTTTATTTTTATTACTAAGTTTATGTAGAAATGAATTTTAGTGCACAAATAAAAATAAAAGGAACAATCTGCAATGACCTTGATCTTCATCAAATATTATCCAAATCATGATCCTGAACAAGAGAGTTTAGCCATCGATCGGATTTTGGGTAATGCTAATGCCGGCGATACTGCAACTTGTAAGCCTTATCGAAAAATACTTAATAAAAATGAACTTAATTATAGTATTTTGGAAAGCTCTCAAGTTACAAGAATACAAAATGGGGGGTTCCGTTTAAAAAATTCAAAGCGACCTTGCTCTGACTTTGACGACGCTACCCAAGATCAAACCAATGGCACCATCTTATGTACCCCTCAATAAGCCCCAAAACTTTCGTCTGAAACATTTTTCCTTAAAATATACTGTTCAAGAGATTTGAAATGACTGA
>NW_017259348.1:0-7264 GCF_001594045.1 Atta colombica
TATAAGTAGATTTCTCTTTAATATATATTTAAAAGTACATCTTATGCGATAGTATCTAAAATGTTGATATTGAAAATCTATTGTTTATTCAAGACAAAAGAAGAGAAATTAAAATAAAATTATTAAAAAACAGAAAAAAGGTTCTCCCTAAATTTATTTATTCAGTATTTTGAATTCATTCGAAAATATATGTGAGATAATTATATATAAACGCATTTGCTGAGATTATATTTTTGTGTTACGCAAATTGCAAATTTCCAATATTATAAATAAAATATAATATAACAAACATAATATAATTTTCTTTAAAATTATAATTTTGAAAAGGAAAAAATATTAATATCAATAAAAATTTTTAATATAATTTGCCGTAGTATAATAATATTGTATTTACTTATTTATTAAAGTCATACAATACCGAGTGTCCTTAAAGAATCTAATACGTTTCTTTTCTATGGATTTTGGTTCTTGGTCAAATCTTTCCATAATAATTTAGGAGATCGCGCGTATTGACACTTTTAATCAGGATACCTGAAACTACAATTTCCCAAAATATGAAAAGATTTCACCGAAAACCAAAATCCATACGAAATGTGCGGAATCCTTTCGGCATCACATATCCTGAGCAGGCAGAACGAACGAAGTCGAAAAATCCTCTACCATTTTATGATTTTCGCAATAGTTAACGAGATAATAAAAATCGCTAAATATTGGTTTTCAATAATTTTTTACTTAAATACTATCGACTATATATTTAATATTTAATATTTTCGACTATACATTTAATATTAACCATTGCGAAAATCGCAAAATGGTACAGGACTTTTCGATTCAGTTCAGTCCGCTCTATCTTCTTAGGATGATGCCGAAATTTAAGAACATCCTATATCCAAAAGACGCCCTGAAAACATTCAGAAGACGTTCCCAGGATAAAGTATGCTATGTGGAAAGAGGAAGAGAGATTAGATGTCTTTTTTTATTAACTTAACAACTGTTTGAAAAAAGAAAAAATTGGTTTCGCAGATTCAACTCTACGTGGTACAACGCAGTTGTTTCAGAGCAAAAGACATTGTTAATAATAATGATGCGACGCTATCAACCACTCATCTTGACTGCCTGTAAATTTTACGTGATGTCTTTGCAGAATTTTGGAACGGTAAGGAAAGAGTATTGTATTCGGAATCATAATAACAATGAATAATAAATATATATATTTCGAAGATACTTCAAACAACGATTTCCTATTGCATGTTCATCAGACAAGTTTAAAAATGTTTCTATCAAGTTATATGCCTAGAAATAATATAGAAAAGTCACAGGAATATTAGAGGTGTACTGATTTCTTTTACAACCATATCGAAAATTCTCCAGGAATATGTTGAGATTTACAGGTAAGTAAATATGTAGAATAAATAATATAAATAAAGTGTAGCAGTTCAAAGATATGTAAATTTCTTTTTAGAAGAATATCAGGATATTTGTGGAAGTATTTGAAACAGTGTTACAATTTATTTAATGACTTTTATTTTCGTAAGATATTCAATGATACAAATTTTGGTTAATGTATTTTTGTACAGAAAAAATTCTATTTCTATATATATCTTATCTAAACATAAATATCTGTATAATATTATCAATAATAATAAATTTATCTATTTCTGTATCTGCCTATAATATTGTCTAAAATAATTCTTCTTATGGAATACTTGTAAATAAAGTATTTTCAAGAAAATCTTCGGTGAAATTAAAAATTGTTTCCGATGTATGTGATCGTCTTTTGTTATACTGTACGAAATGGACGATTCAAATGTAGTGTTTTACCTCGAACTTTTTTCACTTATCTTTTGCTTCCTTTCTCTGTAAATAATCAAAAAATAATTGTGATATCGCTGCAGCAAAATAATCGCGCGTGCTAGGAAAACTAATATAGCAGATAAAATTGCCTAAAGACAATGTTTTGCGCGCTGTCAATCGATTTCTTCGACGCTTCTGAAAAATTCATGTTTCTATGTTAAACGTACGTATTTTTCTTCGACGTAATTTACCAAATAATAAAATTAAAAAATTAGAGATGCAGAATTGAATAGACTTTTAAAAAAAGTTAAGATGATTATAGCAATAAAATAATAATCGACGAGCCCTTGCTTCTACGATCAGTTTAAAACTTTTGAAGCAAATGGAACATCCTGAAGAATATTACAAACTAAATCGATTTATGCTATTGCTTACTGAGTTATGGTTTGATATTACATATCAAACATAAAGCAAATTGAGCATTCCATTTGTTTTAATAAGGGCTGTTATCACTACTATTGTTGTGTATTGAGTTGTCCGGAATATTCGTGTCAATTTTTGGTAGGTGGCGTAAGGACAGAACTGAATATATCAAAACGATTGAAAACAAATCACATGCGTACATATCGTAAAAGATTGTACTTCAGGCATACTTGGAAAAAAATTTGGTTGCGATATATTAATTTTTGTCAGTTTTATACGCCTTTGAATATGAAAGAAAACAAAGTGCATTTTAGGCATTTAATGCTTTTCTTTTACCGGAAAGGCAAAAATGCCACACAAGCGGCAAACAAGATATGCGCTGTTTATGACAAAGGTACTGTAGCTGAAAGAACTGTGCGGAAGTGGTTTGCTAGATTTAAAGCTGATTTCAATCTTGAAGATCAAGAACGCCGGGTAGGCCTTCCACCAGATGAAGATCAGATTAAAACACTGATCGAGAATAACCCACACTATACGACACGTAAATTAGCAGAAATGTTGAATATGTCAAAATCCACCATCCACGAGCATTTTGTGAAGCTTGGCTACATAAATTGTTTTGATGTATGGGTTCCCCACGATTTAACGGAGAAAAATCTGATGAATCGCATTTCCATTTGCGACTAGCTCTATAAACGCAATGAGGAAACACCATTTTTGAAGCAAGTAGTGACGGAGGATGAAAAATGGATCATTTATAATAATATTAAGTGAAAAAGATCTTGGGGACAGCGGAATGAACTACCTTTAGCCACGCCAAAAGCCGGTCTTCATCCAAAGAAAATCATGCTCTATGTCTGCTGGGATTGGAAAGGGATCCTATATTATGAACTTTTACTAAACAACGAGACGATAAATTCAGAGAAGTATTGTTCCCAATTAAACGAATTGAAGACAGCAATTGAACAAAAATGTCCAGAAATAACGAATCGGAAGGGAGTCGTGTTTCATCAGGACAATGCGCGGCCTCATGTGTCTTTGATAACTCGACAAAAGTTGTTAGAGTTCGGTTGGGATGTTCTACCCCATCTACCATATTCACCAGACCTCGCGCCCTCTGATTTTTACCTATTTCGATCATTACAAAATTATCTTAATGGAAAAGCTTCAACTCTTTGATCGAGGTAAAAAATTATTCACTTAGAAAAGTTTTTCGCTGAAAAACATGAGATATTCTGGAAGGACGGAATTTTCAAGTTGCCTGAAGATGGAAAAAGGTTGTAGAATAGAATAGCACCTATATAATTTAATAAATGTATACTAAAATTTAAATCTTTTGCATTTCAATTTTCCTTCAAAATCGGCACGAACTTTCCGGACAACCCAATATATGTAAAATGTCATAATGTCATAATGTCAAAATGTCAATCAGAATTGCAGTTAGCCCTAATAAATCGATTTTAATGTTCCACGTCTTATTTTGTAGATATTATCTTACATTTTTTATATCGAATTTTTTTCCATACAATCAATATCTTTTGTTTTATAAACGAAAAATGTGCTTTTTGTAACTTTTTTTTTTTGCATATTTTCTTCACAAGTCTCGGGTTTCAAATGTATTTCTTTTCTGATGGTTTTTCGAAACTTTCGCGAAAAGAAATGCCGATTTATAATTTTTTTCCGATAAAATTCTAGTTCCAAAAGTCTAGTTCCTAAACTATTCTTGTTACTCGAGTTTAAGAAGGAGGGATATACTATATAACGCGTACAAAAAATCTTAAATAATTAAATATCTCGTAAACTATTGCGTTTTGGCATTGAATTTACATTATTCTGGATTAATGGGAGGGGTACACTATTCCTACGATTTATTAAAACTTGTATATTATTTAGAATGCTCTCTCTCCCCCTCCTACCCCGCCCTTTATTGATGCCTAGGGCCGAAATTGCCGAGAAAGCATTTTCAATCGCTAAAAACAAGCGACTATGAAAAGGAGCTTGTTGTTTCGTTCATTCTCGGCGCGCCGCAAGCAAGCACACGGACATGGGCTCGTGCTTATATACATGCTACAGCGTCGCACCATGATAAATGACCGAACTTATAGACGTGGAAAAGTGATATTTTGACGACGAAATTTATATTGCATGCTATTTCGTTATTATTTGCTTACTTGTGAAAATGTGACCTGTCTCGTACTTATCAAAATCGTAATTATCGATGAAAACTGAAGTTATCTTGGAATTTTATATGTAAAAGCGAATATATTTTATTCGTTTCAGCAATTGTCGGAGCATGTGTTTCTGTTCGAATATAAACTCACTTACGTGCATTTTACGACCATTTACTGAGTGTCAAGGGAGGAAAAAATAGTTTTCGATTTTTATAAGTGTTTTAAAGCGATTTCGTCATTTCGTCTAAATTGTCTTTATTTAAAAATGGCATGCAACGTAAATTAACGTGTCATTACTCGCTTTTGATGTCAGGATTCCAATATGGCGTCGCGATTAGTCAGGAGCCTTAATATTACTGTTTTGGTAAATCTTACATTTAAATTCTTACAATATAATATCATAATGATGTATCAAATATAATTATATTATCAAATATTATAAAAAACGAAGAATTTTATTACTTATAAATTCTCACATACAATTCTTATTTTTAAATGTGGAAACTGGACCTAGTTTGTTTAATATTTTTATAATATAATAATAGAACTTATTACATACGCTGAGTATAATATTACTTTTTCTGCTGTTCCTATCATTTAACATTTTCTTATAATGTTAAGTCTTTTCTATTCTTAATTTATAGAATTGTAGATTATTATTGTTCTTTTTCCATCTTACATACATTTGCCGTTGAATGACAAAGAAAGAATTGTATATATTATTTACAGAAAATTCTAATATTACATTAAACTGTGATTATTGCAAATGCAAAATATTGTAAATATATTTACTTAAAAATAAATGTTATATTCATAAAAATATTACTTATTTGTGGAAAATAATTCTCGGGGAATTTCTATATTTTTTTTATGTCGACGCTTTTTTTTGTTTTTCTTTCTCGTTGTTAATTTTTTGTAATACTGCAGAAATATGTAGATTTCTATACTTTTCTCTTGACTTCTTTGTCATTTTCCTCTTTTTTAGTAGCATATTGGTCTACCAAAGCAAAGATTCAATGCTATCATCGATATTATTAATTCAAATTCTTCTTCAAAGACTACATTTCATTTCCTGAATTTTTTATTATTTTTCTTTGCAGTATTTCTTTTGTTTAACATATTTTTATTCAGTATTCACTGTAAGGGTGAATTAAAAGTTCCATATTTCTTTATAAGTTCTTTATAAGTTCTTTATAAGTTCATTACTTATAACTTCCCATATACATTTCTTATTTTTGAATGTGGAAAATGAATCTATTTATTTAATATTTAATAATATAATGTAATAATTCTTTGTTTTTATTATTTTTCCAGGAAGTTCTATGTAAATTCTTTTTTTCTTGTGTAAACATTTCATAGTTAAACGATGTACTACATTATATTCTCTAAAATGAAATTCATCATTACTTTAAATATAAAATAATATTTTCATAAATCAAAGTTTTTCACTTTCCAATGTGTATATAAATCATTTTCCATTTTCATTTTCAAACGATGATTTGATACAGGACGAATTTGTTGTCTGTACAAATTTTCATGTGGTATTTTCTAAAAAGAAAAATTTATAACTTTAATGCTGTAGCTGTGTAGATTCATTGATAACAAAGCATATTATTAATGTTACAATATTTTACAACTATTGCCATTGCTGTCCATATATTCACACTGAATCCCTTCGGCCATTGAATCATTTTTCCAAATTCATTTCGAATAATTTTCACATTTATGCTGCTATTTTCCGTAAAAATTATTGTTTACAATATTTGTTGTGATCAAAATTTATATATTCATTCAATGATATATTAACATTTAATACATGTTTTCATAATTAACAATGATTATATTATTAACATATAACACAAATTTCTTATTCAATATATTCATTGTGTAATATATTTATTGACTCGCATAATTTATTTAATAAAATAAATCTCAACAATTTTAGATAGAGATTAGAAGAAAACTCTTTCCGCCATGACACTTTGGCTTTGGTCAAAATCTTGCTACAAATGCTTTGAAGCATTTGATGGATCAGAAGAAAGAATTTTACAAGACTAATCAAAAAACGCATTTGTAACATTACATTGACCATATCCTTTGTAGGTGTGGAGTCTCAAATTGAACTTATAATTAGAATCAACCCGGGATCGCGTCGAGTCGGCTAATTAAAAACGCTATAAAAGGTTACAACAGGTATTAGCGCTATTTGGAATATCGCAGAACAAAGGGCATTCTACAATGCGTTGCCAATTGAAATGTTTGTCACGACAATCAGTCAGAAGCATAATATCATTAAACGCTAACTGGTCACGACAAACGTTTCAACTGGCAACGGGTGTTTGCAACGCATTGTAGAATGCCCTTAACGCTGATTGGTTACTTTTATGATGCATTTCCGCATTCGTATGCTTTGCTGGATTTATATTGAATCCGACATGCGTCGTACGACGCACTGCAATCAATCAGAAAATAGGGTTTTGCTTCGTATAATCGACACAAAATAAAATTCTGCGACAAGAGCTCACAGGTTTGTACGTGTCGCATGCTCCAAATTAACCAGGGAGCACTTGGATCATAGATAAGATGGCGGTTGGAACAGTTGCATTCGTGTGCTCCAATGTTTATTGATATGAACGGATTTAGGACAAAGTATGTCACCTAACCTAATCCATGAGATTATTCGAACGGGTCGGATATGTGCCTCGTTCCATTTCGGATATTTTATTGTGTTACGTCGATTATTTGGAAAGCATTGTTATACAAAATAAATGCGTTTTTAATAAATATAAATGTTATATTATATTTTTGTATTATATTATATTTTATTTTTGTATTGTATTATATTTTATTGTATATTTTATTTTTTTAATTTTTCT
>NW_017259348.1:7323-53574 GCF_001594045.1 Atta colombica
TCCCATCTCTCAGGCAATTTTCGAATTCCATCTCGAAAAAATGACTCGTCTTTGGAGGCGATCCAATTTTGGAGCCAATTTTCGATTTCTGCGAAAGAAGTGAACCGGTGACTTGCTGCATCCTTTGGAACAACACAGTAATCAGAAGGAGCAATATCCGGAGAATATGACGGGTGCGATAAAACATCCCATTTGAGCGTTTCCAAATATCTTTTTAGCGACATGAGCGTTGTCATGAAGAAAAACAACTTTATCATGCTTTTGCTCCTATTCTGGTCGTTTTTCTCGCAATGCACGGCTCAAACGAATTAATTGTAGCCGATAACGATCACCCGTAATGGAATCGTCGTTTTAGCAGCTCATAGTAAACAAGATCTTTTGGTCCCACCAGATACAGAGCATGTTTTTCGAACCATGAATGTTCGGCCATGGTGTTGATGTTGAAGTCGATGGCAATGATTGACCGGGCTTAGCGTAATATTTTTTCTTCTTGGGGTTGTCGTAGAATATCCTTTTTTTCTCCAGTCACAATCCGAAAAAACCTTTGCAAAAAACCTTTTCTCTGTTGTTTTTGAATCAGCTGTTCGCAAGTGAAAAATCGCCTTTCAATCTCTCGATTTCAGTTCATAAAGCACTCAATTTCTTTGTTTTTGAATCATTCCTACGCTCTCAATCGTCCAGAAACGGCTTGTTGAGTTACCCCCAATGATTCTGCAAGCTCCTCTTGCGTGATTTGACTCTGATCTTCTTCGAGTAATGCCTCTAATTTTTTGTCTTCGAATTTTTTTGGCTGTCCAGAGGCTTGTCTTCAACGCTGAAATCTCCATCCTTAAAACGTCGAAACCATTGATTTATCAGTTGGAGCAGTGTCACCATAAATTTCGACAAGCATTCAATGGGCTCCAACCGCATTTTTCTTCGAATTAAAGCAGAAAATCAAAACTTCCCGCAAATGCTGCTTGGTTAACACAAAATTCGACATTTCAAACAAAGTAAAATTCAAGATTTTTGTATGAAACTCAAAGCGATATAAACTGAATATTATTAGCAGATGTTTAACTTCTCTGAAACCGCCAAAATCAGCTGTCACTATGAACCATTCACAATAGCTGGAGCCATCTTTAGGACAACGGACCGAACTAATTTGTACTCCCAATATATTTTTATATTTCTATCAAAAACGTATTTATTAAAGACGTTTTTATACAAAATGAACCTGAAATATTTTTTTGGTAAATATTTATATACAGTATGTTTTCAATCATTAAGCATGTGTACGGAACATGCCCCAATTGAATCACTTTCTGAGATAAACCAAACTTAATTTGAACTTAATTTATTCCTATGGAGTATGCTCTATGCGACGCGAATATCTAGTCGCCATATTGGTTCCGTGACGCGTATTGGAGCATATTGGGCATGTTGGAGCGTGCGACGCAAACAAATCTCTTGTGACTACACAATCATGCAACTATGGATACGGTCAACACGATACAAACGATTTTGAAGCATTTTTAACTGGTTAATTTGTAAAATTCTTTCTTCTAATTAATTCATCAAACGCTTCAAAGCATTTGAAACGAGACTTCGACCACAGCCTATACGCGACACTTCTGCGATATTTTGCCGGTTCTACTTTAGTTGCAAGCCGATCGCATTTTTGAAATCAACGTTTCATGATTATCGCAACAAACTTACGATCGACTTGCAACTAATGTATTATTATTACCAGCTCGACACAGCTTGTGCGACTATGGCTGCGGAAACGCTCACTGGTTTGCCACTAATACACACAAACCGTTTGGAAATACTCGTGTATACTCGGTGTGCATTAGTGTGAGATCATTCGGAAATATTGAGAGTTACACCGAATACCATCACTAAATCATCACTAACCATCAGTACGAAAAGCAAGGAGTCAGTATGAACCGGTGTATTATGGGCGTAACACAGACTTACATAATGCATAATGCATAGTACATAAGGGAATGAACCAACAAAAATTCTTCTTTTCCATGGAATGAGAGAAAAGAATAATTATAATCGCATTCTTGGGTCAAAAAATTTTGAGCAATTATATTAATCTAGAAAATTTGTGTAAGTTTTACTATTTTTTATTTATTTTTATTTTAACTTTCTTTTTATATTGCTCTTTAATAATATTTTCTGCACACTATGCAACAGATTATTTGTATAAATATTGTAAAATTGCATGTGTCTAGTACTATTTAAAAAACTAACTTTAAGATTGACAATAAGCCTCACAGGAACTAATAGGCAAATGAAAATGGATTGAAAAGGATTGGAAATTTTCAATCCATCCGAATCCGTATTTTAAATCCATAAAAATGGATTGGAATTCATATAAATATTTTTATATATGTAAAAATATATAAACAAATTAAAATATTAATTATATGAAATTCTATAGTTATTATTTTAAAATTTTTATACAAAAAATATACGCTATATAATAAAAGAAACATGTTAATATAGAATATACGTAAAAGCGATTAATTTATTAATTAAAAATAAGGATTTTATATAAATAACATTTGTTATACATATTTACATATGTATTCTTTTTATGTTTCTTTTAACTATTAAATGAAGGAGAATTCTCATGTTATATTTATGGTACAACTTTTTTTAATTCAATTGAATTAAAACGAAAAATTTCTTATTCATATTTCTGAATAAAATAGCATTTATAATGCATTTTTAAATGAAATAATGTATTTTTTACTCACAATTTTAAATTGAATAATATTCATGGTTCATTTTAAAAGAAAAACTTTTTTTTATATTCAATTGGATTAAAAAACTATATTTCCTATTCAGAATTTTAAATTAAACAGTATTCATGATGCACAGAAATGGCCGATATTATTTTCAGATTCAACTGAATTGAAAAACTGCATTTCCTATTCAGAATTTTAAATTAAGCAGTATTCACGATGCACACAAAATACTATAATATTATTTTTAGATTGAAAAGCATAGAAATACACTCCAGGCCATTCCTATAAATGAATAAAAATACATTCATTTTCAGAAATGAAAAAGATTCATTTTAACATTCATGAATTCGTATTTCTGAAAATCTGAATCCATTTTATTCCATTTCAATTCTCGTTTGCTGAGGATCTTTGGAATGAACATCCAACACCTAAAGTTTTATATTACTGATGCCAATTTTCTTTAAGGATTTACAATAATAAGACTGTTACAATCATAATATGGTTAGTTGTCAAACCTGATATGCTGATTCTACAATAAATTGATAGTCGGAAGTCTTAGTCGGTAAAGTTGACCAATAGCTGCCAACTTGTAAAGCTGAAAAATCAAATTCATCGATAGATTAATAGGCCTTCTGCAATGAGTCATAAGTTATAAATCAGAAATCAGAAACTTGACTACTGTGATTGATTCATTTTTTATGATTTATAATTTATGAACTATGGTTTATTGAAGGCTTATAAGCTACTAACTCATTGTAGAATCAGCATTAAATTAACTTAAATTTTCACGATGAAAAATTTTACCATTGTCTAAAATCGATATAGCAACATATTAGGTACGGGAAAAAGTTCAAGGCGTTTTTTTAATGCCATCTAACGGAAAAAATGCCATGAACTTTTTCCCACACTTAATATAATTACCCGATATGATAGTGAAACGTTTAACAGGCACTGGTAAGCATGGAAGAAATGTCTTATATTCCTTTCTTTTTACAATCATATACCACCGTTCCTCTTTACAATTATTCCACCGCCTTGCTTCATCAGTGAATTAGCTCGAGGTTAGAATTAAACATGAGCGATGAGGTGGAATTGAAATGACATACACGCCATCCGGAAGCCGTTTGGGAAGACTCATCACCCAAAGGCACATGATATCTCCACTACTTCTTCACTGAAGTCAACGAAACACACCAACGAGTGATGTTTCCGAACGCAGCCTATTGTAGACGAGGCCCTCCCATCAGCGGAAATTTAAAGCGGAACGAAACAGCCGGACCAATCACAATTGCAGAAAAAAACAGATTAATGAGCATAATTATTTAGAATACGAACTACTCCTCTGATTTTGATGAAATTAGATTCATTTGACGCGTTTTTGCTAAAAAACGAAAGAATCTGTCAAAAAAAAGAAACATTGGAACAGTTTCGCGAATCGAGATATTAAGCATTAAAATTGATTATTGAGGTTAGGAAATCTGTCATATGGAGTGTATAGACAGTAATGTTTATTGGTTCGAGACGCTTACGCCGTCCCGAACAAAAAAAATAACATCCTATCCGCTTGGCTGCGGATTCCCCCTGAGTGTCCCACCTAGGTGTCCATCCCCGCATGTCATATCATCTTTGTTGTTTATCGAACGTTAAATAAAGATGACAAGAGAATCATCTAGGTGGGAATCTGAATACAGCCTAGCGTATAGCATATGTTACTTTTTTACCCGAGGCACAATGAAAGCTACATGTAGCACGATTATATGAACTAAATATCGATTTATCAGCTTTGAAAAATGGACGATGTATCCTAAGAAAAGTGGACGTTGCTATGTAATTTACATCCACTTTGTCAGAGGGCATAGTGCGTGGCAGCATGTTGCGGTCACAGGTTTTGAATCGTCATGTCTTCTCTCAGGTTTCCCTCTGGTTATACTGTAAAGATTTTCTATGTAAAAAAACATCCAAATAATAGGAGGGCTCAGTAGTGTTGACCAATAGAATAGATTCGAATGCGTTTTTCATCAGAGAGGTAATAATATTAATATTTGACATTTTATTAATCATGATATGTGCATTATATTTTTATCATTAAACAACTTTAGGCGTAATTCTCTTTAGTCTGCACAAGTGCAGAGTAATGCAGGTGACTGAATTCGCTATATTTGTCACACATGATAAACAAAAATCGGTGTGCGTTGAGTCGAGGATTGCTATAAGATGTAATATTTCTGAGACCGACGATTTGTAAATTAATATGGATGATGACTCGCGACTGTCACATTATGTATACATTTATATGGCCAACAGGGATAAACCATTGAAATTTGCATTTACTATTGGTGAAACCATCGAGTATTTGTGTATAAAGGTGTGAATGATTCTTTTTCTTTCAGTTAAATTAAACAGAATGAAATGTTATTGTATATCTTTATCAAAAATGAATGTTTCTGACTTGACGATTTTGAAAACTACTATCTGTTATCTATTAATCATACTGTATTATCATCTTTATTAATTAAAATTATAACAAGAAATTAGCTCTCTTGTTAAAATTTACTTATTTGTGTAGAATACAAATTAACAGTGACGTTAGAGCAATATAATTATATTTTTCTGCTTAATGTATCTGTTATGTACATACAGAATGTGTTATGTAACTTATTATACTGTACTTATTATACTTATTATTCTGTGAAAAATTTTTAATTGGTATAAGGTTACTATGGAATTGTAATTATAATTGTATGTTAAATCTACTTTTATCTATTTTTATTAATTTATTATTTTGTTAACAATTTGCACCTTTTTTATTATTTCTGCAAAATTAAATTTATTTTCCCATAACATATTTAAATAAATTTTGGTTATAATCTTTTATTTTTATCCTTGCAAAGCAATCTTAATATTTTTTTAAATCAAAACTATTTAACTTGTAGATATGCCATAACTTCAATATAAGTCCTTTAGCAAGACATCTGTTTGCACTGCAAAGTTATTCTTCAAAACTATGGTTCCCTTGTGGTCACATACTAGAAGAAGACTCGGAGAAATACAGATTCAACTTTCGCCTGAGATTCAAGCCATCTAGTATGGACAGGCTGAGAGAAATAGATTTAAATGCATATAATTATTATTTTGAACAAGTTCGTAAAGATGTATTGGATAACAAGGTACCTGACATTGTTTATGAAAAACATAAACATGAATTAATTGGCTTAGGAGTTAGTGATATGTATAGGTAACGTACAAGTCATTTTTTTTTTTGATAGAATATGGAATAAATGATGGTTGTTTATTTATTAAAATTTTTTCATTGCAGAGTAATGCTTGAAGAAGAACTCCCACGAGAAATTGTAGAATCAGAATATAAAAAATATATACCTAAGGAATGCATAAAAAGACATGCCTTTTTTATTAGAAAACCTATTCACAATGCACTTACAAAATTATCTGGATATGATGCTGCATATGTCAAGGAGCAGTATTTGAAACAGTTTGAACGCATGGCTCCAAATTATCCATATGAAGAATACACAGCATTAATGGATAAAGATGTTCCTAATCTAAGAGCTAAAGTCTTACTTAGGGTTACCATAGAGCAAGTAAAATACTGTGAGATTGACATTGGTACATGGAAAACGATTTGTAGGATAGAGGATATATCCACTCTCTCTATAGGGTAATAACAAATATATGCAATGTAACGTGTAACAATGTATTTCAGTACATTGGTTTTTCTTAATGCACAATCTTAAAACACAAATTAAAATAATTTTTATAGTCCATATTAGTAAAATATAATAAAAATAATGAATATATATTTATCTATTACGTTTTCATATTTTAGAAAGAATAATACTGTGTTAATTGGGAGGAGAACTGGCATACCATTGTGTGTACAATTTGACACAAAAGCGATTTTATTATCATTTGTATCCGCATTGGACGGATATTACCGCTTATCTGTTAAGTGGAATTTTAATCTGTGTAGTGGTGATCTTAGTATTATTACGCCTTCCTTAGAAAGATTACAAAAATTAAGGTGCCATGGACCAGTTGGGTAAGAATTTTACAAAATGAATTTTACAAAATGAAAGAAAGTTCTTACATATGTAATATTTACATATAGTCTTTAAAAATGTTTCAGAAAGGATTTCTCGTATACGAAGCTTAAAGAAAAATGTGCCAACGAGCCTGGAAGTTATATACTGCGCGAAAGTGAAACCGAGTATTGTGTTTATTACATCGACGTTTACAACAAAGACGGAACTATATCTTCCCAAGAAGTAGTAGAGACTAAACCTGATAAATTTGTAATGACAAACAGTTCTCGAGTATACGAATCTTTGAGACATTTAATTTCTTCATTCCAAAATCCGAATGAATCGATATATTTTGGAAAATGCTTGGGATTTTCGGAATATGGTATATATTAATTAGTCAAATGAAATGAATGAACATATATATTTTTTAGAAGGAAAATATCGAGTTTTAGTATTTCATTTATATACACTTATATATATATAGAGAGAGAATTTATTTTCTAGACAAGTCCAAATTATTACTTTGCGCTTTGGAAAACATCGTAAACGAAGTAGCGGCAGATGAGGAAATAATTACTACTCTATTGCAAGGTGGACCGCGATGCGTACCATGGAATGAATTGCAGGTATACAAAGCGATTGCAAAAAGTGACGAAGATTTGGATTGTTCCACGACAATGACGAGTTTACATCGAGCTATATGGCGAGTTGCTAAAGGCAAGAAGCTCGAGGTTATGATGAAGATACTGAAGACGGAGGAGAATAATTATACCAAAGAATTTTTAGAATTGGTCGGCAAATGGAGCCAACTGCGTTCAGTAGCTTTAGTTAGGTAAATATCAGAAATTTTAGAAAGGTAAAAGGTTAAATCGTGAAAGCGTGAAAATACTATGAAAATACTATGTTCTACTTTTCAGATTATATGGTATAACTGTAGCCCCGACGATCGGAATGCTACTCGAGCTAGTGAATTTGGGCCCGCTGGACAAGTACCTGTGCAACAATAGTAAATCTGTATTAACGGTTGATATGGTAGAAGCCACCGTCTGTTTGGCAACAGCTCTATGGCATTTGGTAAATTTCTCCAAATATTTGTGTTATATCTTAATGTTAATATCTTAAACATGCAAGAATATATAGGAGGAGAATCATGTAATTCATGGAAATATAAGATGCCGGAACGTTCTCGTACATTCACACACAGATAACAGCTTCATTGTCAAGTTGGGTGATCCTGGTCTCTTCACTTATACTGAGGACGAGTAAGTGAAGAAATAAAAATCTTTTTAATTATATTCATTGTTTTCTTTTCAAATTCAAATGTCATGTAATATAAGGATTCGCGATTTTTCGTTATTTTGCGCAGCATATATTGGATACCACCCGAATGTTACTTGGATTTTGCGTCAGCAAAATATAGTCTTCAAGCGGATATATGGGCACTGGCGACGACTATTTGGGAGATATTTTCCAGAGGGGCTTCTCCACCCAAATACCACAAAACTCATACTGTTAAAATGGTATATTTATTACGAATAAAAATTTCATTACGTTATTTTTTTTACGCTGATAGAATTATTTTATTAGAAACTCTGACTATGATTAAATGATATTGTCTTGCAGTATTATAAATGTGGAAACCGATTGCCTCCTCCTAAAGATTGTCCAAACGAAATCTATAAATTAATGTTGGAATGCTGGGGCAAAAATAATTCCATAGCAAGGAAACAACCTCAGGCTATTATGCGAGATATCAATCAGATTCTCTATGAAGTATATAACGCTCGTAGAACTCATACTTACGCTACTATATGCCCCAAGTTTTTTCGAGATGCCGATGGAAACAATGACGAGAATAGCAGTATTTATACAGAAGAAAGCAAATCAAATAGTGAATCACAAACGAGTTTGGTCACTGATTATACTAATATTACTTGGAACGATCATAGTGAGTTGATTTAAATCTTCTTAATAGCAAAAATCTTCTTAACAGCAAAAGTAATTGATATTATTCTTGATTAATTGATGCCATTTACGAAATAAAAATTTGATCAAATTATCTTTAGACATTAGAATAATTATGATCTTAATTTCTTTATTGTAATACAAGTATGTATTGTTTTACAAATAATAATATTTAATTGTGTGATAAGTGATATGAGACTTAAGAATTAAATTAATTTCTTTAAAAGCTACAGAGCAATTGATCAGCTATCAGAATCAAGACAGCAACATAGATGAATTGTCATTTTATTTGCGTTGGTTGAACAGCGAGTTGTACAAGATGCCATTTGCGGGTAATGGTAATGATTGTGGTCCGAGTTGCGAAGATAGCTCAGGCAAAACTAATAAAAGTAAAAGTAATGACAAGGCTTGCAACAGTAAAGATTGTTCTCAATGGCAGCGTACTTACGAGATAAATGAAAATTTGGATGTGATCTTGCAAGGACGTATAGGCGAAGGCTTTTATGGTGAAGTATATAAGGGTACGCTCAGAAGACGCAATGATAAGGAAATTGATTCGGAGCAGGATGTAGCCGTCAAAAAACTCAAGACGCAGGAGGACTCAGAAAATGTGCTTGACTTCGAAAGAGAAATTAAAATTATGGAGGTAAGTCATTGTTTAAGAATCAGTTGTTACTTTTTCAGGAATTATGTGTTTAAACTTTCTGTAAATTATATTCATTGTTCTTTTTTTAAATTTATTTTTAGAGACTCAATCATCCAAACATTGTAAAAATTTTGTGCTCAGTGGATCGAATTCTGGTGATGGAATTTATTCAATATGGTTCGTTGTTGAGTTATCTAAGTTCGCATCGGTACAGTCTTGCATGTAAAACACTATTAGGCTTCGCTCTAGACATCGTTGCGGGTATGGAGTATCTCGGTAGTATGAACATTGTTCACCGAGATTTAGCAGCGAGAAATATCCTAGTAGCGAACGAAGATCGAGTGAAAATCAGTGACTTCGGTCTTGCGCAAGTGATAGCTGCGAGTGATTATTATGTATTTAAAACTCTTCGTAATATTCCAATTAAATGGTAACTATTATAGATAGTATAATGATTAATATTAAAAATATGTTTATCTTTTTTCTCAATATTTTAACAATAATAGAATAAAATAACGTTTCACGTTTGAAAATATATATTACATAATATTTTATATTTTCTCCAATTCTTTTAAGATTGAATTATTTTTTTATCAGAGCAATAAACAATTTTTTTAGGTATGCACCGGAGAGCTTGAGGCATAACAAATTTTCAACGCGTTCGGATATGTGGTCATTTGGTGTGACAATGTACGAAGTTTTTAGTTATGGTGTCGATCCACAACTGTCAGTCAGAGTGGCTGAAAAAGAAATTTTAATGACGACTATAACGGACTTATCGAACGCATTGGAACGTGGCCACCGTCTTCCTTGTCCAAATAACTGTCCACAGGAAATTCATAGAAAATTGATGTTATCATGCTGGCAATTGAATAGTCATGAAAGACCGATTTTTGCTACTCTACGCGAAGATATCGAGCAACTACTTTGTAATTATTAGAATATTTTGTGATTCTATGCAAATATTTTAAAAATATGACGTATCCCACTTGTGATTCTTACATCAATGGGAGATTCTTTGACGAATCTATAGTAATTTATTTTTCAAAAAATGATGAAAAATTAATTTCATTCCTTTGATCTCTACACATAATTATATGTAGGTCAATTCTGTTTTTATATTTTTAGATGAATTTTAGAGAAAAGTATTCTTCTATAAAAATTTTAATTAAAAAAAATAGGAAATCAAGGAATCTGTCATTGGAAAATTAATAATATTTCTTAGATCTTGTATAGAAGAGATGTATCTAGTCGAAGATATTGTCGCCATTTTATTACATACTATGTGAAATATAGTGTTTAAGTACAATATCAGTTTATTACTCCCGAAATCATTTATAATTCTCATATTCCTTTTATAATTCTCCAATCAACTTCCTATAAATCAAGGCATGACGCAGGATGAAAGTCGGAATCAAATCGTTGATTACAAATTGATTGCATTCATATTGAACTAACACTAAACACCTCGTTTGAATTGATTGATAAATAATTTTTTATAATTGTACTAATTCGTCTTATTTATGAAAAATATAAAAATGTAAAAGTATTTCATTTATGATTTTTACTGCACTGGAAAATTTTCTTTGATGAGTGAATTTTATTTTTATATTTTTAGATAGATGGATTTTAAGGAAAAGATACATGTCTCTAAAAATTTCGGTTAATATTAATAATAACAGAAACAGCTCCGATAATCTTGACAACACAAAGTCAAGGAGCTGCTTCCGTTTATTAATATTTACCAAAATTTCATTTAGGAAAATAAAAAATATAGGATTTCTCGTTCAGTACATATACCTTTTTCATTTTTCTTGATATCGCAGAATTGAATATCTACTTTTTCCATTCTACATATAAATTTATATCTATATTTCAAAAGAACTTGTTTCTAACGATCACTTATAGAAAAGTAATAGTATACTGTAAAGTTAATATCTATGAATGCCGCAAAAGTATTTTTTTATGTTAAATTTTTTATAATTCTCACCTCAATTTTTACTATTATAATAGAAAAATTGAAACGATACAAATTATTTACAAACTATAATCTACGAAATAATTGCGCGTGAAAAAAAAACCATAGAAAAAACTAATGACAATTTCCATCTGGAGATCCCACCGATGGTTCTTTCCCATGAAAATAAGCGAATACTGAATAATTTACTGATCAATTCTTCCGACACCTTGAAATAATTTTCGCTTTCACGTTAAATGCATGCATTTTCCTTTGATATTATTTGCCTAATAACGCATGATGTTGGAAGAAAAAAAATAAAAAATGTAAAAATCAGACGGACTTTAGAGGGAAATTACTATAAGTAATACAACTCGCTTCTGCAGTCAGTCGCTTCTGTTGAGACTTTCGAAGCAAATGGAACATCCTGAAGAGCATTACTACAAATTTAACCGATTTCTTCTATCGGTTAGTGGACTGTGGCCTTATCAAAGCGAGTGGAGCGCTCATTTTACAAGAGCTGTTATCACTATTGTTATGCTGTCGTCTGTATTTGTTCAGGTAGTCGCAGCTTTAAAAAATAATTTTTTTTTTCAATTAAATATTAAATATTTCAACTAAAGATCGGAAATAACATATTAAAATACAAATAAAATTCAAACACAGTAACCAAACAGATGTTATTTTACCGTAACTATAACGAAGAGTATTAACGCGAGATATTTAATTGAATTATCTGTATTCTGGATTATTTTTCAATGAAATTATATTAATTATTCCACTTTTAACACTGTTTCTAGATTTCGAGCATGTTTATATCTGAAATTACTCTGGACTTTATAGTGGATGGGATACCATGTCTTCTACTTGTACTAGGTAGCCTGAGCAACTTGTATTCGCGTATAATACACATAGATAAAGTAAGTTTCTAAAAAATTTTTAGATCTTTATAATTTATATTAAACTCAATAGAATGCATCTTGTCCCCAATATGCAAAAATCTAGACTGCCATTAATTTTTAGATAAATAGAAAAAAAATTACTTTTGTATATACAATTGTATTTTAATGGAACGTTATTTAGCTTAATCTTACGCTAATTCAGACAATGGCGTGTTTTTATATTCACTGATATGTATTTAATAATAAATAAATAAAAGCTGTATACAGGCAAAATATGCAACATATACAATAACAATAATTATATTAGAACTCTCAAATGTTACAAACAATACAAAAATGTTAAACAATACAAAAAGATAAATATATATAGTAGGCTAATGAGAGTCAGCAACGATAAACGGTGTAATTATTTAGAGAACAATCAATAATCAGATTGATGTCTTCTTTTTTTTGAACGTTTCGACTCTCTTTGGAGTCCTCCTTCAGCAAGCAAGAATGATACAATTATATACAATGATATTATAAATAGCTCACATGTCCATAATGTTTAAGTCACTCGCAACTTGACAAAGATGCAGCGTTGTTAATCATCACGAAACATGAAGCTGAATGATAATTGCTAACCCTGGTAAAAAAATTAATAGAGAACGATATAAAAATCCTATTATTTTGAATATGAAATCTAATTCGTGAATTCACTAAGACTTTGAATCAAATCTTATAGGAATTTATACAAATCTTATAGAAATATCTTATAGAATCCAATAAAATACAATAAGATTCATATCCGATCATTCGTGATGTTCGCGAGGTCGATGATAGAAAATGAATATAAATATATAAAAAATGATACCAGAAAGTTTGCGAGTTATCACCTGTATCGCGTGTTTTCAATCATTGCTAATCATACAATTATAAAAAATAATGTCATAATTAGAAAATGATATAAAATAATGGAAATCCTATTGTTCTCAATCGTTTTCTCAATTTTTTTTACCAGGAAACAGTACCAATGCGTCTCAATGCCCATTGATATTTTTATTATCGATTTTTAAAAATATATGATGATTCTTTACTTATTACTTTCTTTTAGTTTAGAGAATTATTCGAGCGTATGTGGCAAGATTGGGCGTTACAAAAGACGCATTATGAGATCAAGATTATGCATGAGCATGCTGAGATCTCAAGATTATTCACATTCTATTACATAAGTAAGAGAAATCCTCGTTTTGTCTGCAGAAAAAAAGGACAAGCAGTCTATAACACCGAGACTATATTTCTATGTATAAGATTATGATAATCATTTTTTTTCATTATAAGCATCAAACATATTGATATATAATATAACTGTAAGGAGGATGGTACAATTGGAATCAGTAACCATTAATAAACAACACTTCGTTGATATATAACTGAGTTTATTATAATAAAGTATTATAAAGGTTAATGACTCGCTGTACATCTCCTACTTGGGAATCAGTATAAGACTGTTCACACACGCGGCATGAGCAGTATCTATGGGAGGCGCGTTGCCAACCTGTTCACGCCGCTCCACCGAACCGGGTCATTGGGAAAACTAGGAAAAATCCTTATCTCGAGGGCGCGCGCTAAATCAACATTTACGTCGAATATTAAATATGAACGATAGTAATACAATATCTCCACAATTCGGCCATTCTGAAGCATCGAATACAGTAGACCATGGTTTTATGTACTCGATACATGTACTTGTTTTCATTGGACCTTCGCATCTTACGCATGTCGTAAGAATTATTAGGTTTGACTTTTACTTTTATTTTATAAGGACCTTTTATAATCGCCATAAAGTATTTAGCGCAAAGTTTCTTACTGGGGCTTATTAATTCTTGATCTTTATATTTACAATACATCATTATGTAAAATGTAATCATGATTTTTCTTTAAAAATCTCCATAATAGCTCCGAATCATTTCTTAGAGTGTTTCTAATTCTAACTATAATAGGATACTATCTCCACTACTAATCGCCATAATTGGATAAGCCATAACAGCTAAGAGAATCAACATGTCTCATTCTAGCTAACCTTACGATCACGTCGAATTAACAAGGCCCATCTTGCAATCTTAGCAGACAACTTAGCTTTATTCATCGTTTGCTTAAAAGCTATACAATCAGTAAAAATCTTAAAACGTATTTGCAGGAGATAGTGGTGGAACTTTTCTAAGGCGGTTAATTTATTACGGTTAATACTTCGAGTTCATAGCTCGTATATCTGGATTTAACCTCTGTTATCTTATGACTTATATAATATATTGGATGCCATTTGTCATCGTCAGGGCTTTTTTGCAATAATATTGCCTTAAAACTGCCTTTATATGCATCAGTACGCAATTCGGTTTCACCTTTCGGATTAAATATTTTTAAAACTGGACCGTAACTTAAATTTAATTTCAATTGTTCAAAAGACTCTTTCTCATTAAGGGTAAACTGGAATGAATTTTCTTTCTTAAGCATAAAGAGACTTTGCTTTAATGCATAAAACTCGATAAATTTTCGAAAATAACCGGAGAGTCCAAGGAAACTCTGAACATCTTTTAATAAATTTGACTCTGGGAAATTCAAGACAGCTAAACAGGAGACGGATAAACTTTTCTGTTTTCTATTAGGTATCCGAGGTATTCTATCTTCGGTTGAAACAGCTGACATTTACTTTTATTGATATCTAAACCGTAGTCACTTGAAGAACTCTACGTAAACGTTTTATACTTTCTTCAGTCGCAATTACAATCAAGTCTAAATATAGCAATACGACTCCTTCGTTAATAAAAGGATGAAAGAGATGATTAATACACTTTTGGAAGACAGGAGGAATGCACAAACTAAAAGATACTTTCAAAAAGTGATACTGCCTCTAGGATAGGTAACAAAAGCAGTTTACTTACGGCTTTGTTTCTTTACGTCGACATAAACAAATCCATTCTTAAGATCTATCGTATTGAATATACGAACTTCTGCTAATCGATCTATTTGATCCTCTATTATAGGATATCCGGAAGCGGATATTTATCTTTTATTATTAATCTATTCAATTTCCTGTAATCGATGTATAGTCAGTGAGAACCGTCTTTTTTCTTAACAATCACTGTGGGACTCACATATTCAGATGAACAAAGTTCAACAATTCCTTCATTTACCCAATCATTCATCTGTTTCTCGACAATACCTTTCTCTTTTAATGCTAATCGTCGTAAACTCTGATAAATAGGCATTTCGTCCTTCAATGTAATTCTTAATTCAATGCCGGTTGTCTTAGCTTTGTTAGGTTAGGTTAGGTTAGGTTAGGTTGGTATGTCAACATCATATTTTCTACAATGTCTTTAGACTCTTCATCAATCATTACGGCAGTATGAATCTCATCCTCTTCCTTATCCGGCTATAACTTAATTTTTGCAAGGAAAATCGAAGCACTACTATTTATTAACGCTAATTTCATTTTGATCGATTTTTATTTCGGGTTGACTAATAAAATCATAAAATTACATTGATAGTTAATGCTTTGCAAAGGACCACATGAAACGTTAATGGAAAAAGGAGATCATCTACTGTAATTGTCGTCTGAAAATATCCGAACTTGACCTTGAGTCAAAAGTACTTTCAATTCCTGTAGTCTTGCAGTACTAACGTCCTGAAAATCTTCGCGCATCAAGGAGAGATGACCTGTATCTAACAATGCATTAAAAAAAACTTTTACCTTCAATCATTCTTTATACCTTTGGCTTATGCTAACAGAATTAACAAGAACATGCGTCGTTGCTTGCGTATTATTAGAGCTACTCTTATCTGGACAACTCTTAGATTCATGTCCGAAAGTATTACATTTGAAATATCTTTTACCCTTGTCCTTAAATTTGCACGTTCCTGACCTATGTCCACTCTCGCTACAGTTGTAACAATGGACTGCTGTCTTCATCATTTTTTTCGGATTATTTTTTGAAGATTTAGCATCTTCCTTGATCGTTTTGCTTACCATTGCACTTTTCAGGCTACCCTTATTAGATGCCCGCTTCTGTATCTTCTCAAATGAAGGCGAATTCTGAACTTACTATAGTCTTGAGCTCCGTATAATACTATCTTGTTATTGCCTTCCGGGGTACCATCAATAATATATTATATCACCGATTCAGTATCGATACTTCCTTGAGAAGCTAACTCTCTCATGACTAAATAATATTCTTGTAAGCCTTCGTCCTTCTTCAATCGGCTAACCTTCGATGCACATCGGCGCTGCTTACTCTACGACTAAATTCTTCTTTTAATTTCTCCCAAGACTGCGTCCATGCACAAATGTTTTGCCAATGCCCTTAAGAGATGTATAACTAAACACCAACTTCTATTTATTAATGCACGTCATTCTATTTATTAAATAAAATTGCTAGATCTTCAAAGTCTGCAATCCACTTTTCTATCGGGTAACAGTCGCTTTCATAAAATGGACGGATTGTGTCTTTGACATCTTTAAAATTGACCGAAATCTTTGTAGTATCCCTTCTTGCTCTTCGCACACTTCGTTCGCTATTCATTGCGTCGGTACCAATGATCACTAGTGAGGCAACACTACCTCCTTATTTGTTGATTAATGACATCGTCGTTATGTTCGATATTTCCTCGTCGTTGGCGTTCTCTTGGCTCTTCTTCCGACTCTCTTTCTTTGTTTCCATGTCGTCGAGTGGCAATGTTTTAATAACAAGATTGTATGATTCTCCATTGCAGTTTCTCTTTGCCACCGATGTAGTCCAAGAATATTGCACATGGAAGTCAAATCACCGATCGAAAAAGCAGTGGCGTACTCTAACTTTTCTCGAAACTTATCAGATACGTTATCAAAATCAAAATCGCTAAAATCACTGTCTGCGACTAGTGCGATCTCCATCTTTCTCGAATATCAACCGATAAAGTGCGTACATGGCAGGCATGACGATGTTTTTATCGGCGACTGACCTAATCTGATCAAGCGTCTTCATCATTTACTATTAACTGTCTTCAGTTTTCACAAAAGCAGTATGAACGATTATACGAAACAAGCACAACACGAGCAATATGGCTGATGCCCGCACTCGACAGCCCTGCGACTATATACCCTATGTCTTCTCGAATGTTCCTTTATCAACTTCCCGTCGAAGATGGTACATTTCCGGAATTTTTTTTATCCTTCGTCTTATCTCTTTCGTCTTACTTCTCTCGTCTTTTCATCTTTTTCTTTCCCTTCATTTCGTCTCGTCTTTCCTCACAGCGTCGTCATTCATACTCGGTGTCCTTTCCCTCGTTGCGTCGTCATTGTTACTTGTTACTCGGCGTCTTTTCCCTCGTAGCGTCGTCGTCATCGTTACTTGCTACTCGGTGTCTTTTTTCTAGTAGCGTCATCGTCGTTGTTACTTGCGTCCGATCTGCTAAGTCCCCATATTTGTAGGGAGGATGATACAATCGGAATCAGTAACTGTTAATGCATAACACTTCGTTGATATATAACTAAGTTTACTATAATAAAATATTAAAAAGGTTAATGACTCGCTGTACATCTCCTATTTGAGAATCAGTATAAAACCGGTGTTGCCAGCGAGGATTTTCTCGCGTTTTCTCGCGCACGTGATTTGAACAACGTATCAAGTTCACAAGAACGGATATCGAATATTCTTATATTTCTTTATCTTATTTTTACATTTTTTGTTTTATTTATTAATAAGCTTAATAATTAGGTATCTCTCTAAAAAAATCTAATTATCTGGAGGTTCTAAAGATATCTGTTCTTGTGAACTTGATACATTGTTGAAGTCACGTGCGCGAGAAAACGCGTCTCCGCTGACAATACTATATAAGACTGTTTACAATCATCGCGTTGCCATCCGCGCCTCCCATAGATACTACTCATGCCGTTCCATCGAACAGGTCATTGGGAAAAATCACTAGGAAAAATCTCTATCTCGAAGACGCGCGCTATAAATCAATATTTATGTTGAATATTAAATATGAACGACAGTAGTACAATATTCCCACATAACTTTCAATTATATATAGATAATAATATATATGACTTTAAAGTAATAACATACAACATTTTTTCTAGCAAAATCACAATTTCATGTTTACAAAGCATTTATTATAATTGTTATAATTGTTTATTATAATTGTCATTAAATTAAATGAATACGAAATATCCTAAGCATGATTTACTTTATTTGGAGTTAAATTATTTTATTCCTTCTTTTCCAAATCTACCTATTTTTTTCAAATGATTTAATAATTGAATTTTTTCATATTTTTTTTAACATTATTAAGAAACTTCATACTAAAGTTTGTATATTATATATTGAGAAAATATTATTAATTAAATCGATCTTTCAGAGTTATTATTGAATCTTGAATATAATAATAGAAATAATGTTTTTATATATAAATTAAATTTTAGAGATTATTTAATATTAAACTCTTAAATTATTTAAAATTAAACTTAAAAAAAAATAAATAAAACTCAAAAATATCAAAAATTACAAATAAGGAGAAATGTAATGAGAGTCAGGCACGATAATTAGAACGCAATCTTATTACTTTAATTCAATATAAACATTTTTTTTCGCATGGGCGCGCGTGACTTCATTTTGAGCCATCATCAATGTGTCAATTTTAATTAATACATGTTAATACATGACTATTTTCTCATGCTTCATTCGAAAGGTCAAATGTATATCTTTCACGTTGGTTGCAAGATCAAGTGATTTTGAATCTTGCAACAATGCTTCTCTAATTGGTATATATATTAGGTGTAGTAAAACGAAATCCATTATTTTTGTATGAAATTGAATGGAAAAATAATGGATTTCTTTTTACTAGATCTAATATTTACAAAATTTTTTAAAGACTAAACTTACCAAATGGAGTTGCGTGAGATTGTAATGATTAGTCGAATTAATAAAAAGATTGACATTTAAACTAATAAGATATTCTGCACGGTGACATATTTATCGATGACATATGCGAAATCAACTAAACAATTGCTAGAGTCTAACAGATACAGACGCATTCTCTACAAAAATAAAAATAAATAAATTAAGCTATATGTTCGGACAGAACCTTGTTTAAAATTTATTTAATAGTGACACATATACGCATGTAATAATTCCGTGTCAAATTGTAAATTACAATACTATTCTTTTATGAGGTAACTGAAAAGTAATGAATGTTTTAAATAAAAACTAAGTTACAGTAGACTTAAATATACATTAAGTTTCATGCAAATCCACCTAAAATTTTATGGAAAATATTTTCATGTACATGTACACAAATATACTTTTCAATTATATTAAATTTAATGTAATATAATTAAATTTAATATAATGTTAAATTCAACTCGTATAACTTAAAGGTACATTAAATTTCATGATATTTTTAACAGTGTAATCTTTTTTGTGCACATTCTTGTCATTGAATTATATATTAATAAATTTATGATTATCTAATTTTTCAGTCATGATGTATATAAATCTTGTGGGATACAATATATGGCTGTTTATACCAGAAATTCTTGATATTATTTCGCCCATGAATGAATCTCGCCCGCGAAGGCAACCCTTTCATGCTGAATTCTTTGTCGATGAAGAGCAATACTTCTATTTCATTCGTTTTCACATATGTCTTGTAATTATGATCATACCTATAGTTTATGCTGCCAGTTCCACTCTATTTCTGATTCTCACGCAACACACTTGCGGAATGTGCGAGTTGCTGGGGTAAGAAATTACTCTTCGCACAATTTATTATTTGCGAAAGAACAAATGATTCTAAGATTGCTAAAAAAATGGAGCATCTATCATTTTTCAACTGGCTTATTAATTCTCGAATTTGTGTAATAAATACTTTCTTTATACGGAAAAAAATAGTTTTGCTGAAGTATCTAAAAATTTAGCTATAGATAGAGATCTAAAAATAAATTTTGTTGAACTATAAAAATAATTACATAAGATGTAAATAAGATGTTACTCAAGCTGATTGCTAAGAATATTAAAATTTTTTGTAGCATTATTGCTCATCGGACTTGAATTTCCTATACAAATATTTTGATAGTTCAATAAAATCATTTTTAGATCTATATCTAGCTATGGTAAATTTTTAGATATTTGAATAAAATCGTTTCTGTATAGGAAAAAATAACTTTATCTAAATACCGCCATTTCCAATTAGTTTAAAAATAATCTTTTTATGGCGTTTTTAAAATTGTTTACTATTTTTCTTCTACATTTTTAACACGAATGAGAGTCATTTGGTCTTTTCTTTTGTTCAATGCAAGGCGAATATCATTACGATATGAACAAAATCAATTATATATTATACGATATATTGACAATCATTTTAACAGGCACCGTGCGGAACGTATATTTTGTGTTGTCAAAGACAAGGTGAAATACGATTTAATTCAGATGTCAGAAATAACTTACGGAAATATATCTGTTTTTGTACAGCAGCATTACAACATTATACAGTTTGTACTTTTATTTAATATATGCTATATCTAACCCAGCGTAATTTCATTTTTCTTAGCAATGTGCGTAATAAAACAGAATGTTGTATTTTACAAGGAAAATTGAAAAGTAACAATGGCCAGTAGATAATGCCTTTTTTATGTTACTTTATATGATTTTGACTAACAAAGAATCTATTACACTGAAAAGAATTGCTATGACTCAAATAGTGATAATAAGTTGAGGAGATCGAAAAATAGTTTACCAACATTTGAATTATTTATTCTACCTTATTTCTCCGTATAAGGGCACATGACTTTCCATGCGAAGTGACCTTCACCCGACCTCCCCCCTGCTTGGAGACGCAAGATTTTCATCCGAACTTCCCGTCCTATCTTTTTTCCGCTCCCCTGCTCGGGGGCGCACGACTTCCATGCAAAGCCATCCACTTCACGTAGAAATCGTATGCTCCTATATGTAACGTTTTCAAAGACAATTTTTTTATTTTTCGATCTTCCTTGATTTATTAACAATATAGCAGCCGAAAATGTCGAAATTCGGAAAAGATCCTATTCTAATTATCAAAAAAAATTTATAAAATTTAAATAAACATTTGTTTAGACAGTACCAATAGGACCATTTGTTTACAGAAAATAAATACAATATTTATTGGATTTTAAAAAATAATACTTAAATTAAGTATAAATTAAGTATAATTTGTTAATTGAACAAATAATTATTTACTGTAAATAAATGGTACTATTTAAACAAATATTTATTCAAATTTTGTGAATATCTTTTTAATGTATCAACATTAAATCAAACAATACAAATATACATCGATAAATCTAACACATGAATAATATTGATTATAACAGATATTTCTCCTGTCGCGACTCCATTTAGATTAATATAATCACAAAATAAATTTTATTATTTTTTTTCTATCGGTAAAAACAATATTCAAATTACGAAATTGAGTCGAAATTTCAATAGTAAATGTATATTAATAACATACCTACTAATTTATTTACATACAAAAAAATATTCTTTAACTTATTATTTTAATATGTATGATTTTTTTCGTGTTACAAGGTTTGTTAAGATAATCGAAACTTGCCATACAATACCGTTTCTAATAGATCTCATAAACTTAGTGATTTTGATGAGTCTTACATTAATCCAGGTATGTTAGCAAAAATATGTTGAGCGTTTGTAATCGTTTGTTATCGAATTATTAAAACAAAAGCTTTCAGATAATGACCATTTCTGATTCGGAACGAGCTATCAGATCTATCGGTATTTTTGGTAGTATACTATGTTATGTATTCATACCTTCTTACATGGGGCAGAGAGTCACGGATACGAGTTCGAGTCTGTGTGGAAAAATGTAAATATAAGTAGATTTCTCTTTAATATATATTTAAAAGTACATCTTATGCGATAGTATCTAAAATGTTGATATTGAAAATCTATTGTTTATTCAAGACAAAAGAAGAGAAATTAAAATAAAATTATTAAAAAACAGAAAAAAGGTTCTCCCTAAATTTATTTATTCAGTATTTTGAATTCATTCGAAAATATATGTGAGATAATTATATATAAACGCATTTGCTGAGATTATATTTTTGTGTTACGCAAATTGCAAATTTCCAATATTATAAATAAAATATAATATAACAAACATAATATAATTTTCTTTAAAATTATAATTTTGAAAAGGAAAAAATATTAATATCAATAAAAATTTTTAATATAATTTGCCGTAGTATAATAATATTGTATTTACTTATTTATTAAAGTCATACAATACCGAGTGTCCTTAAAGAATCTAATACGTTTCTTTTCTATGGATTTTGGTTCTTGGTCATATCTTTCCATAATTTAGGAGATCGCGCGTATTGACACTTTTAATTAGGATACCTGAAACTACAATTTCCCAAAATATGAGAAGATTTCACCGAAAACCAAAATCCATACGAAATGTGCGGAATTCTTTCGGCATCACATATCCTGAGCAGGCAGAACGAACTGAGTCGAAAAGTCCTCTACCATTTTATGATTTTCACAATAGTTAACGAGGCATTAATTACTAAAAATCGCTAAATATTAGTTTTCAATAATTTTTTACTTAAATACTATCAACTTTACATTTAATATTTCGTTAACCATTGCGAAAATCGCAAAATGGTACAGGACTTTTCGATTCAGTTCAGTCCGCTCTATCTTCTTAGGATGATGCCGAAATTTAAGAACATCCTATATCCAAGAGACGCCCTGAAGACATTCAGAAGACGTTCTCAGGATAAAGTATGCTATGTGGAAAGAGGAAGAGAGATTAGATGTCTTTTTTTATTAACTTATCAACTGTTTCTAAAAAAAGAAAAAAATTGATTTCGCAGATTCAACTCTATGTGGTACAACGTAGTTGTTTCAGAGCAAAAGACATTATTAATAATAATGATGCAACGCTATCAGCCACTCATCTTGACTGCCTGTAAATTTTACATGATGTCTTTGCAGAATTTTGGGACGGTAAGGAAAGAGTACTGTATTCGGAATCATAATAACAATGAATAATAAATATATATATTTCGAAGATACTTCAAACAATGATTTCCTATTGCATGTTCATCAGACAAGTTTAAAAATGTTTCTATCAAGTTATATGCCTAGAAGTAATGTAGAAAAGTCACGGGAATATTAGAGGTGTTCTGATTTCTTTTATAACCATATCGAAAATTCTCTTTTGTAAAAACAGGAATATGTTGAAATTTACAGGTAAGTAAATATGCAGAGTAAATAATATAAATAAAGTGTAGCAATTCATAGGTATGTAAATTTTTTTTTAGAAGAACATCAGGATATTTGTGGAAGTATTTGAAACGGTGTTACAATTTCTTTAATGACTCTTATTTTCGTAAGATATTCAATGATACAAATTTTGGTTAATGTATTTTTGTACAGAAAAAATTCTATTTCTATATATATCTTATCTAAACATAAATATCTATATAATATTCAATAATAATAAATTTATCTATTTCTGTATCTATCTATAATATTGCCTAAACAATAATTCTTCTTATGGAATACTTGTAAATAAAATATTTTCAATAAAGTCTTCGATGAAATTAAAAATTATTTTCGATGTAATATTACCGATGTATATGGTATAATCGTCTTTTGTTATACTGTACGAAATGGACGATTCAAATGTAGTGTTTTACCTCGAACTTTTTTCACTCATCTTTTGCTTCCTTTCTCTGTAAATAATCAAAAAACAATTGTGATATCGCTGCAGCAAAATAATCGCGCGTGCTAGGAAAACTAATATAGCAGATAAAATTGCCTAAAGACAATGTTTTGCGTGTTGTCGATCGATTTCCTCGACGCTTCTGAAAAATTCATGTTTCTGCGTTAAACGCATGTATTTTTCTTCGATGTAATTCACCAATAATAAAATTAAAAAATTAGAGATGCAGAATTGAATAGGTATATCAGAACGATTGAAAACAAATGACATGCGTACATATCGTAAAAGACGGTACTTCAGGCATACTTGGAAAAAAATTTGGTTGCGATACATTAATTTTTGTCAGTTTTATACGCCTTTGAATATGGAAGAAAACAAAGTGCATTTTAGGCATTTAATGCTTTTTTTTTACCGGAAAGGCAAAAATGCCATACAAGCGGCAAACAAAATATGCGCTGTTTATGGCGAAGGTACTATAGCTGAAAGAACTATGCGGAAGTGGTTTGCTAGGTTTAAAGCTGGTGATTTCAACCTTAAAGATCAAGAACGCCGGATAGGCTGTCTACCACAGATGAAGATCAGATTAAAACACTGATCGAGAATAACCCACGCTATATGACACGTAAATTAGCAAAAATGTTAAACATGTTAAAATCCACCATCCACGAGCATTTTGTGAAGCTTGGTTACATAAATCGTTTTGATGTATGAGTTCCTCACGATTTAACGAAGAAAAATCTGATGGATCGCATTTCCATTTGCGACTAGCTCTATAAATGCAACGAGGAGACACCATTTTTGAAGCAAATAGTGACGGGGGATGAAAAATGGATCATTTATAATAATATTAAGTGAAAAAGATCTTGGGGACAGCGGAATGAACTACCTTTAGCCACGCCAAAAGCCGGTCTTCATCCAAAGAAGATCATGCTCTATGTCTGCTGGGATTAGAAAGGGATCCTATATTATGAACTTTTATCAAACAACGAGACGATAAATTCAGAGAAGTATTGTTCCCAATTAAACGAATTGAAGACAGCAATTGAACAAAAATGTCCAGAAATAACGAATCGGAAGGGAGTCGTGTTTCATCAGGACAATGCGCGGCCTCATGTGTCTTTGATAACTCGACAAAAGTTGTTGGAGCTCGGTTGGGATGTTCTACCACATCCACCATATTCATTAGACCTCTAATTTTTCACCTATTTCGATCATTACAAAATTGCCTTAATGGAAAAGCTTCAACTCTTTGGTCGAGGTAAAAAATCATTTAGAAAAGTTTTTCGCTGAAAAACATGAGAGATTCTGGAAGGACGGAATTTTCAAGTTGCCTGAAAGATGGAGAAAGGTTGTAGAACAGAATGGCACCTATATAATTTAATAAATGTATATTAAAATTTAAATCTTCTGCGTTTCAATTTTCCTTCAAAATCGGCACGAACTTTCCGGACAACCCAATATATGTAAAATGTCAGAATTGCAGTTAGCCCAATTAATGTAATTATATGTAAAATGTCAGAATTGCAGTTAATAAATCGATTTTAATGTCTCACGTCTCACTTTGTAGGTATTATCTTACATTTTTTATATCGAATTTTTTTTCATACAATCAATTCTTTTGTTTTAAAAGCGAAAAATGTGCTTTATGTAATTATTTTTTTTTTGCATATTTTTTTCACAAGTCTCGGGTTTCAAACGTATTTCTTTTCTGATGACCTTTCGAAACTTTCGCGAAAAGAAATGCTGATTTATAATTTTTTTCCAGTAAAATTCTAATTCCATTAAATTATTCTTGTTACTTGAATTTGTGAAGGAGGGGTGTAATATATAACGTGCATGAAAAATCTTAAACAATTAAATATCTCGTAAACTATTGCGTTTTGGCATTTGGATTTATATTATTCTAGATTAATGGGAGGGGTACACTATTACCATAATTTATGAAAACTTGTATATTATTTAGAATGCCCCCTTCCTCTCCCCGCCTCTTATTGATACCTATGGAGGAGATTGCCGAGAAAGCATTTTCGCTTAAAGCAAGCGACTGTAAAAAGGAGCTTGTTGTCTCATTCGCTCTCAGCACGCCACAAGCACACAGACATAGGCTCGTGCTTATATGCATGTCATAGCGCCGCACCTTGATAAATAACCGAACTTATAGACGTGAAAAAGCGACGTTTTGACGACGAAATTTATATTGCTATTTTGTTATTATTTGATTAATTGTGAAAATGTGACTTGTCTCGTAGTGTGATGTACTGATCAAAGTCGTATTTATCTATGAAAACTGAAGTTATTTTGAAATTTTATATGTAAAAGTGAATATATTTTATTCGTTTCAGCAATTGTCGGACCCTGTTTCTTTTCGAATATAAACTCACTTTACGTGTCTTTTACGATCATTTACTGAGTGTCAAGGGAGGAAAAGGTAGTTTTCATCGATTTTTCTAAGTGTTTTAAAGCGATTTCATCATTTCTAAATTGTCTTTATTTAAAAATGGCATGCAACATAAATTAATGTGTCATTCCTCGCTTTTGACGATTCCAACATGGCTGCGACTAATCAGGAGCCTTAAAATTACACTATTTTGGCAAATCTTATATTTAAATTCTTACAATATAATATCATATATAATACAATATAATGGTATATCAAATATAATTATATTATCGAATATAAAAAACAAAGAAGTTCTTTACTTATAAATTCTCACATACAATTCTTATTTTTAAATGTGGAAACTGGACCTATTTGTTTAATATTTTTATAATATAATAATACAATTTATTACATATGCTAAAGGGAATTCTTTGTAGGTCGGACACCCTTAGCATTTTTGCTCATAACTCAGATGAGAATCAACATATCGTTGATATCAAGATACTGTCTGAAAGCTGAGATTAATAGCTACATTGTGGACAAAAAAATCATTGAAAATCATTAAAAATTGGGTTTAAATTTTTTTTATAGCCAATTCAAAAAAAGGCTCAAAAACGATCCCCTCAAATTTTTTAATGTAGGTTAGACACTCCTAAAAAAATGCTAAAAATGCACAAAAACTTAAGTAAAAACACAATGTTTATAAAATTTATGAAATTTCTTCAATTTATTAATTGGTCTCAGTTGATTTGAACATAAAAAATGAAAATTTGAATGAAAATAAGCTTTGAAGAGGAAAAATTAATAAAAATTGGAATGAAAATTTTAATGAAATGACATCATATTGATATTAGTCCATATCGGTATCGCAATTTGAGCATGTAAATGCTATAACGTATATCGGCACATTTTATGTGAATGACGATATTGCATGTATGACACTTCATGAAGTTATTTTTGGTGAGTTTGTCAGGCATTTTTTTTTGAGCAAATCATCACCTAACCTAACCTAACCCTAACTTTGAACTCAATTTGGAAAAAAATCACCGAAAATTTCATTAAAATGCAATAAAAACATTTTTTATTTCACTTTAAAGGATTCCGAACAATCATAAACAATTGCGTTATATCGTGAAAAATAAAAAGAAAATGGGTGTCCAACTTACAAAAAAGTATCCAACCTATAAAATTGTTGATGTGTAGAAGTGCATTGAAAAAAAAAAAGTTTAGTTCATGATTTGTTCGGAATTCTCTTTACATTATGAAAATACATAAAAAATGGAGCACAGTACATATATTCACCTTAAATTTTCGATGAAAATTATTCAATTTATAACCTTAGTAAAAAATAGGAATCTTAATTTTCACTTTTTTTTCGACGTTTTTTTTCACAATTTGTTTGGCACAGAAATCTTTTCGCTCCAAAATCTTATAAAAAATAAAGTTTAGTATTTTAGAGACAATGACAGTCAGATTTGATATTTCCACTGCAAATATTCGAAATGTTAAGGGGTATTCAACCTACAAAGATGTCCAACTTACAAAGAACTCCCCTACTACTTTTTCTGCTGTTCTTATCATTTAACATTTTCTTTATAATTTTCTTACAGTGTTAAGTCTTTTCTATTCTTAACTTATAGAATTATAGATTATTATTGTTTTCTTTCCATCTTACATACATTTGCCGTTGAATGATAAAGAAAGAGTTGTATATATTATTTACGGAAAATTCTAATATTACATTAAACTGTGATTATTGCAAATGCAAAATATTGAAAACATATTTACTTAAAAATAAATGTTATGTTCATAAAAATATTACTTATTTGTGGAAAATAATTCTCGGAGAACTTCTGTCTTTCCTTTATGTCGATGCCTTTTTTGTTTTTCTATCTCGTTGTGAATTTTTTGTAATACTGCAAAAATATCTGTAGATTACTTTTCTCTTCTTTATCTTGACAACTTCTTCGTCATTGCTCAAAGTATTTATTTTTCTCTTTTTTAATAGTATACTAGTCTATACCAAAGCATACTTCAGGTTTAATATTATCATCGATACTACTGATTAATTCAAATTCTTCTTCAAAAGCTATATTACATTTTTCTGATTTTTATTATTTTTCTTTGCAGCATTTCTTTTTTTTTTAACATATTTTTATATTCAGTATTCATACTGCAAGGGTGAATGAAAAGTTTCATATTTCTTTATAAGTTCATTACTTATAACTTCCCATATACGTTTCTTATTTTTGAATGTGAAAAATGGAATCTATTTGTTCAATATTTCAATAATATAATGTACCAATTCTTTGCTTTTATTATCTTTCCAGGAAGCTCTATGTAAATTCTTTTTTTCTTGTGTAAACATTTCATAGTTAAACGATGCTGTACTGCATTATATTCTCTAAAATGAAATTCGTCATTACTTTAAATATAAAATAATATTTTCATAAATCAAAGTTTTTCACTTTTCAATGTGTATATAAATCACTTTCCATTTTCACTTTCAAACGATGATTTGCTATAGGATGAATTTGTTGTCCGTACAAATTTTAATGTGGTATTTTCTAAAAAGAAAAATTTATAACATCAATGCTATAGCATTATGAATAAATTCATTGACAACAAAGCATATTATTAATGTTACAATATATTTTCAATTAAAACTATTGCCATCGCTGTCCATAGAATCCCTTCCGCCATTGAACCATTTTCCAAATTTCTCGAATAATTTTCCATATTTATGCTCCTATTTTCTGTAAAAATTATTGTTTACAATATTTGTTGTGATCAAAATTTATGTATCATTCAATGTATCATTCATTGATATATTAACATTTAATACATGTTTTCATAATTAACAATGATTATATTATTAACATATATTATTAACATATAACACAAATTTCTTACTCAATATACTCATTGTGTAATATATTTATTGACTCGCATAATTTATTTAATAAAATAAATCTCATGAACAATTTTAGATAGAGATTAGAAGAAAACTCTTTTCGCCATGACACTTTGGCTTTGGTCAAAGTCTTGCTACAAATACTTTGAAGCATTTAATGGATCAGAATACAAAATGGATCAGAAGAAAGAATTTTACAAGTTGACTAATCAAAAAACGCATTTGTACAATAGCATCACATTGACCGTATCCTTTGTAGGTGTCGAGTCTCAAATTGAACTTATGATTAGAGTCAACCCCGGAGTCGCGTCGAATCGGTTAATCAAAAACGCTATAAAAGATTGCAATAGGAATTAGCGCTATTTGGAATAACGCCGAATAAAGGGCATTCTATTGGATTATCCGGAAGATTCGTGCCGATGTTGAAGGAAAATTAAAATGCAGAAAATTTAAATTTTAGTATACATTTATTAAATTATATAGGTTAGTCAGCATGAACTTTCCGGACAATCCACTACAATGCATTGCCAGTTGAAATGTCACGACAATCAATCAGAAGCATAAATAATATCATTAAACGCTTCTAAATGATTGTCGCTACAAACGTTTCAATGGGTGCTTGCATTATAGAATGCCCTTAACGCTAATTGGTACTTCTATGACGCATTTACTATTCCGCATTCGTATGCATTGCTGGATTTACACTGAATCCGACGTGCGTCGTACGATGCTCTGCAACCAATCAGAAAATAGAATTTTGCTTCGTATCATCGATACAAAATAAAATTCTGCGACAAGAGCTCACAAGTTTGTTCGTATCGCATGCTCCAAATTAATCCAGAGAGCACTTAGATCATAGATAAGACGGCGGTTGGAGTAGTTGCATTCGTGTGCTCTAATGTTCAGTGACATGAATGGATTTAGGACAAATGAGCATGTCACCAAACCTAATCCATGAGACCACTCAAACAGATCGGACATGTGCCTCGTTTCGTTTTAGGTATTTTATTGTGTTACGTCGATTATTTGAAAAGCGTTGTTATATAAAATAAATGCGTTTTTAATGAATATAAAAGTTATATTATATTTTTATATTATATTTTATTGTATTAATATTATTTTATTTTTTTAATTTTTCTAATTTTATTTATTTTATTTATTTATTTTATTTATTTTTTTTTAATTTTTTTAATTTTATTTTATTTATTTATTTATTTTATTTTATTATTTTATTTTATTAATATTATATTATATTGTTGTATATATTTTTATATTTCTATCAAAAATGTATTTATTAAATGTTTTTATACAAAATGAATCTGAAATATTTTTTTCGATACAGTACGTTTTCAACCATGCGTGCGGAACTCCAATCGAACCACTTTCTAAGGCAAATGGAGCTCTTAATTTACTCCAAGAGGAATATGCTCTAATGCGACGTGAATATCTGGTCGCCATATTGGTTCCGATGACGCGAATGTATTGAGCATGTTGGAACATACGACGCGACAAATCTCTTATAACTATGCAATCATGCGACTATGGATACGGTCAACATGATTCAAACGTTTTGATGCGTTTTTAACTGGTTAATTTGTAAAATTCTTTCTTCTAATTATTGCATCAAATGCTTCAAAGCATTTGTAGTGAGACATTGATCACAGCCTATCACGCGACATTTTAAGTCGGTTCTACTATAGTTGCAAGCCGATCGCATTTTGAAATCAATACTTCATATTGGCTATCATAATAAACTTGCGATCGGCTATCATAATAAACTTGCAACTAATGTGTTGTTATTACGGGCTCGGCACAGCTTGTACGACTATGGCTGCGGTCGGAAACACTCATTGATGTGCCACTAATTCACACCAACCGTTTGGAAATACTCGTGTGTACTCGGTGTTCACTAGTGTGAGATCATTCGGAAATGTTGAGAGCTACACCGAATACCATCCGTGCGAAAAGTAAGGAAATTCAATGTGAGCCATAGCACAGACTTGCATAATGTATAGTGCATAAGAGAATGGACCAATCAAAATTCTTCTTTTCCATGGAATGGAAGAAAAGGATACTTACATCGTGTTCTTGGGTCAAAAAATTTTGAGCAGTTATATTAATCTAGAAAATTTGTCTAAGTTTTATTTTTTTTTTATTTATTTTTATTCTAACTTTCTTTTTACATTGCTCTTTAATAATATTTTACGTACACTACACAACAGATTATTTGTATAAATGTTGTAAAATCGTATGTTTCCAGTACTATTTAGAACAAAATTAACTTTAAGATCGATAATAAACCTCACAGGAACTAATAGACTCGGCAAATGAAAATGGATTGGAAATTTTCAATCCATCCGTATTTTAAATCCATAAACGATGAAAAATTTTATCATTGTCTAAAGTCATAACAGTAACAGTTACTCGGTATGATAATGAAACGTTTAACAAATGCCGATAATCATGAAAGAAATGACTTATATTACTTTCTTTTTGGAATCATATACCACCGTTCCTCTTTACAATTATTCCACTACCTTTCTTCTGTGAATTGTTTAGATCGAGGATAGGATTAAATATGAGCAAAGAGGTGGAATTGAAGTGACACACACGTCAAACGGAAGCCGTTCGGGAACTTCACTCAAAGCATACGATACCTCCACTACTTCTCCACTGAAGTCTACGAAACACCAATGTGTGATGCTTCCGAACGCAGCCTATTGTATACGAGATCCTCCCTTGCGGAAATTTATAGCGGAACGGAACAGCCATACCAATCACAATCGCAGAAAAAAAACTGATTAATGACTGCAGGATAATTATTTAGAATATGGACTACATCTCCGATTTTGATGAAATTAGATGCATTTTCATTTGATGCGTTTTTGCTCAAAAACGAAAGAATCTGTAAAAACAAAAAAAAACATTGAGACAGCTTCGCAAATCGAGACATTAAGCATTAAAGTTGATTATTGAGATTAGGAAATCTATCATGTGTAATGTATAGACAGTAATGCTTATTGGTTTAAGGCGCTTATGCCCCCCCGAACAAAAAAAAATAACATCCTACGCTTGGCTGCATTCGGATTCCTATCTGAGTGACATCCCCGGATGTCATATCATCTTTGTTATTTGTTAAAGGATGACACCCAAGAATCATCTAGGTGGGAATCCGAACGCAGCAAAGGATATATTATTTTTTTTACTCGAGGCACAGTAAAGGTTACATGTAGCACGATTATATGAACTAAATATCAATTTATTATCTCCAGCCTAGAAAAGTGGACGATGCTATGTAATGTACATCTACTTTGTCAGAGGGCATAGTGCGCGGCAGCATGTTGCGGTCACAGGTTTTGAGCCGTCATGTCCTCTCTCAGGTTCCCTTTGGTTATACTGTAATAAATTTCTATGCAAAAAACATCCAAATAAAAGGAGAGCTCAATAGTGTTGACCAATAGAATAGATTTGAATGCTTCTTTCACAGAGAAATAATAATTTTAATATTAGACATTTTATTAATAATGATATGTGCATTATATTTTTATTATTAAACAACATTTGGCGTAATAATCTTTAGTCTGCACAAATGCAGAGTAATGCAGATGACTGAATTCGCTATATTTATCACACATGATAAATAAAAAACAAATCGGTGTGCGGTTATCGAGGAGCTTGCTATAAGATGTAATATTTCTGGTGAGACCGAAGATTTGTAAAAAATTAATATGGATGACTACCCTGCGACTGTCACATTATATATACATTTATATGGCTAACAGAGATAAACCATTGAAATATGCATTTACTGATGGTGAAACCATCGAGTATCTGTGTATAAAGGTATGAATGAATCTTTTTCTTTCAGTTAAATTAAACATGGAATGTTATTATATATCTTTATGGTAAAAATGAACGATTTTGACTTGACGAAAATTTGAAAATTACTCTGTGTTATCTATTAATCATACTATCATCTTCATTAATTAGAATTATAACAAGAAATTAGTTCTTTTGTTAATATTTATTTATGTAGAATACAAATTAACAGTGACATTATATCAATATAATTATAATTTTCTGCTTAATGTATCTATTATGTACATACAAAATGTGTTATGTAAATTTATGTTATTGTGTGAAAAATTTTTAATGGTTGCTATTGAATAATTATAGTTGTATGTTCATAAATCTATGTAATCTATTTTTATTAATTTTTTATTCTGTCAATTTGAACCTTTTTTATTAACCTTTTTTATTTCTGCAAAATTAAATTTATTTTTTCATAACATATTTAAATAAATTTTGGTTATAATCTTTTATTTTTATCCTTGCAAAGCAATCTTAATATTTTTTTTAAATCAAAACTATTTAACTTGTAGATATATTTTCAATATAAGTCCTTTAGCAAGACATCAGTTTGCACTGCAACATTATTCTTCATAACTATGGTTGTGATCACATATTAGAAGAAGACTTGAAGAAATACAGATTCAACTTTCGCCTGAGATTCAAGCCATCTAGTATGGACAGGCTGAGAGAAATAGGTTTAAATGCATATAATAATTATTTTGAACAAGTTCATAAGGATAGTATTGGATAACAAGGTACCTAACATTGTTTATGAGAAACATAAACATGAATTAATTGGCTTAGGAGTTAGTGATACGTATAAGTAACATACAAGTCGTTTTTCTTTGATAGAACAATATGGAGTAAACAATTGTTGTTTATTTATTACAATTTTTTCATTGCAGGGGCTTGAAGAAGAACTCTCACAAGAAATTGTAGAATCAGAATATAAAAAATATATACCTAAGGAATGCATAAAAAGATATGTCTTTTTTATTAGAAAACCTATTCACAATGCATTTACAAAATTATCTGGATATGATGCTGCATATGTCAAGGAACAGTATTTGAAACAGAAAACAGAACGCATGGCTCCATATGTGGAATACATAGTATTAATGATAAAGATGTTCCTAATCTAAGAGCTAAAGTCTTACTTAGGGTTACCATAGAGCGAGTAAAATACTGTGATATTGATATTGGTACATGGAAAATGATTTGTAGGATAGAAGATGTATCCACTCTCTCTATAGGGTAACAACAAATATATGCAATGTAACAATATATTTCAGAACATTGGCTTTTTTTAATGAACAATCTTAAAACACAAATTAAAATAATTTTTATGGTCCATATTAGTAAAATATAATAAAAATAATGAATATTTTTATCTATCACATTTTAGAAAGAATAATGTTGTGTTAATTGGGAGAAGAACTGGCACACCATTGTGTACATTTTGACACAAAAGCTATTTTATTATTTGTATCCGCAATGGACGGATATTATCGCTTATCTGTTAAGTGGAATTTTAATCTGTGTAGTGGTGATCTTAGTATTATTACGCCTTCCTTAGAAAGATTACAAAAATTAAGGTGCCATGGACCAGTTGGGTAAGATGAATTTTACAAAATGAAAGAAAGTTCTTACATATGTAATATTTACATATAGTCTTTAAAAATGTTTCAGAATGGATTTCTCATATACGAAATTTAAAGAAAAATGTGCCAACGAGCCTGGAAGTTATATACCGCGCGAGAGTGAAACCGAGTATTGTTTATTACATCGACATTTACAACAAAGGTGGAACTATATCTTCGCAAAAAGTAGTAGAGACTAAATCTATTAAATTTGTAATGACAAACAGTTTTCGAGTATATGAATCTTTGAGACATTTAATTTCTCCATTCCAAAATCCCAATGAATCGATATACTTTGGCAAATGCTTGGGATTTTTGGAATATGATATATATTAATTAGTCATATATGAATTGAATATATATATTTTTTTAGAAGGAAAATATTAATATTTTATTATTTCATTTATATACATTTATATATATAGAGAATTTATTTTCTAGACAAGTCCAAATTATTACTTTGCGCTTTGGAAAACATCGTAAACGATGTAGCAGCAGATGATGAAATAATTACTACTTTATTGTAAGGTGGACCGCGATGTGTACCATGGTTTGAATTATAGGTATGCAAAGCGCAAAAATCACCGAAATTTGACCTGTTCCACGACAATGATGAGTTTGCATCGAGCTATATGGCAAGTTGCTAAAAGCAAGAAGCTCGAGGTTATGATGAAGATACTGAAAACGGAGGAGAATAATTATACCAAAGAATTTTTAGAATTGGTCGGCAAATGGAGCCAACTACGTTCAGTAACTTTAGTTAAATAAATATCAGAAATCTTAGAAAGGTATTAAATCATGAAAATACTATGTTCTACTTTTCAGATTATATGATATAACTATAGCTCCGACGATCGGAATGCTACTCGAGCTAATGAATTTGGACCCGTTAGACAAGTACCTGTGCAGCAATAGTAAATCTTTATTAACGGTTGATATGGTAAAAGCCGTTTGTCTGGCAACAGCTCTTTGTCTGGCATTTGGTAAATTTCTCCAAATATTTGTGTTATATCTTAATGTTAATATCTTAAACATGCAAGAATATGTAGGAGAAGAATCGTGTATAGAAATATAAAATGCTGGAACGTACTCGTATATTTACACAAAGATAACAGCTTTATTGTCAAGTTGGGTGATTCTGGTCTCTTCACTTCTACTGAGGACGAGTAAGTGAAGAAATAAAAATCTTGTTTATTTATATTCATTGTTTTCTTTTCAAATGTAAGAATTCGCGATTTTTCGTTATTTTGCACAGCATATACCGGATATCATCAGAATGTTACACGGATTTTGCATCAAAATATAGTCTTCAAGCGGATATACTGGCGACGACTATTTGGGAGATATTTTCCAGAGGGGTTTCTCCAAATATCACAAAATTCATACTGTTAAAATGGTATATTTATTACAAAAAAAATTTCATTACGTTATTTTTTTATGCTGATAGAATTATTTTATTAGAAATTCTGAGTATGGTGATTAAATGATATTGTCTTGCAGTATTATAAATGTGGAAACCGATTGCCTACTCCTAAAGATTGTCCAAACGAAATCTATAAATTAATGTTGGAATGCTGGGGCAAAAATAATTCCATAGCAAGGAAACAACTTCAGGCTATTATGCGAGATATCAATTAGATTCTCTATGAGGTATATAATGCTCGTAGAACTCATACTACTATATGTCCTAAGTTTTTCCGAGATGCCGATGGGGACAATGACGAAAATGGCAGTATTTATACAGAAGAAAGCAAATCAAATAGTGAATCGCAAATAAGTTTGGTCTGATTACATTAATATTAATTGGAAAGATCATAGTGAGTCGATTGAAGATAGCTCAGGCAAGACTAATAAAAATAAATGTAATGACAAGGCTTGCAACAGTAAAGATAGCTCCCAATGGCAGCGTACTTACGAGATAAAATTTGGATGTTCTTGCAAGGACATATAGGCGAAGGCTTTTATGGTCAAATATATAAGGGTACGCTCAGAAGTACGCAATGGTAAGGAAGTTGATTTGGAGCAGGATGTAGCCATCAAAAAACTCAAGACGCATGAGGAAAATGTGCTTGACTTCGAAAGAAAAATTAAAATCATGGAGGTGAATCATTGTTTAAGAATCAATTGTTACTTTTTCAGGAATTGTGTGTTTAAACTTTCTGTAAATTATATTCATTCTTCTTTTTTTAAATTTATTTTTAGATCATCCAAACATTGTAAAAATTTTGTGCTCTGTGGACCGAATTCTGGTGATGGAATTTATTCAATATGATTCGTTATTGAGTTATCTAAGTTCGCATCGGTACAATCTTGCATGTAAAACACTGTTAGGCTTCTCTAGACATCGTTGCGGATATAGAGTATCTTGGTAATATGAATATTGTTCACCGAGCTTTAGCAACGAGAAATATTCTAGTAGCGAACGAAGATCGAGTGAAAATCAGTGACTTCGGTCTTGCGCAAGTGATAGCTGCGAGTGATTATTATGTATTTAAAACTCTTCGTAATATTCCAATTAAATGGTAAGTATTATAGATAGTATAATGATTAGTATCAAAAATATATTCATCTTTTTTCTTAATATTTTAACAATAATAGAATAAAATAACGTTTCACGTTTGAAAATATATATTACATAATAAAATTTTTTATATTTTCTCGCTAATTCTTCTAAGATTGAATTATTTTTTTATCAGAGAAATAAACAATTGTTTTAGGTATGCACCGGAGAGTTTGAGGCATAACAAATTTTCAACGCGTTCGGACGTGTAGTCATTTGGTGTGACAATGTACGAAGTTTTTATGTTATGGCGTCGATCCACAACTGTCAGTCAGAATGGCTGAAAAAGAAATTTTAATGACGACTATAATGAATCTATCGAATGCGTTGGAACGTGGCCACCTTCTTCCTTGTCCAGATAACTGTCCACAGGAAATTCATAGAAAATTGATGTTATCATGCTGGCAACAGTCAGTTGAATTGTCATGATAGACCGATTTTTGCTACTCTACGCGAAGATATCGAGCAACTACTTTGTAATTATTAGAATACTTGTGATTCTATGCAAATATTTAAAAAATATTATATATCCCTCGTGATTCTTACATCAATGGGAGATTCTTTGACAAATGTATAATTAATATATTTTTCATGAAAAGTTGATTTCATTCCTTTGATCTCTACACAGAATTATGTGTAGGTCAATTCTATTTTTATATTTTTAGATGAATGAATTTTAGAGAAAAGTATTCTTCTATAAAAATTAATTAAAAATTTTAATTAAAAAAAATAAGAAATCAAGGAATCTGTCATTGGAAAATTAACAATATTTTTTAGATCTTATGTAGAAGAGATGTATCTAGTCGAAGATATTATCACCATTTTATTACATACTGCGTGAAATATAGCGTTTAAGTACAATATCAGTTTATTATTCCCGAAACCAATTATAATTCTTATATTCCTTTTATCCATAATTCTCTAATTAACTTCCTATAAATCAATAATGCAGGATGAAAGTCGGAATCAAATCATTGATTAAAAATTGATTGCATTCACATGAACTAAACACTTCGTTTAAATTGATTGATAAATAATTTTTTATAATTATACTAATTCGTCTTATTTAAAAAATACAATGTAAAAGTATTTCATTCATGATTCTTACTGCAATGGAAAATTTTCTTTGATGATTGAATTTTATTTTTATATTCTTAGATAGATTTTAAGATACATAAATCTCTAAAAATTTTGATTAATATTAATAATAACAGAAGCAGCGACAACACATTTCAAGGTCAAAGTTATCGGAGCTGCTTCCGTTATTATTAATATTTATCAAAATTTCATTTAGAAAAATAAAATATATAGGATTTCTCGGATTTCTCTTCAGTACATATACCTTTTTCATTTTCCTTGATATCGCAGAATTGAACATCAACTTTTTGCATTCTACAAATTTATATCTATATCTATATTTTAAAAAGAAATACTTGTTTCTAACTATCTTATACTTAACTTATAGAAGAGTATCGATAATAGTATACTGTAAAGTTAATATGTATGAATGCCGCAAAAGTATTTTTTTATGTTAAATTTTTTATAATTCTCACCCTTCAACTTTTCCTATTATAATAGAAAAATTGATATGATACAAATTATAATGTATTATTTACAAATTATAATCTACGAAATAATCGCGCGTGAAAAAAAACCGTAGAAATAACTAATGACAATTTCTATTTGGAGACCCCACCGATGATTCTTTCCCATGAAATTACGCGAATACTGAATAATTTATTGATCAATTTTTCCGACACCTTGGAACAATTTTCGCTCCCACGTTAAGTGCATGCATTTTCATTTGATGTTATTTGCCTAATAACGCATGACGCTGAAGAAAAAAAATAAAAAAATGTAAAAATTAGACGGACTTTAGAGGGAAATGACTATAAGTAATATAACTGGCTCGCTTCTGCAGTTAGTTCTATTGAGACTTTTGAAGCAAATGGAACATCCTAAAGAGCGTTACTACAAATTTAACCGATTTCTTCTATCGGTTAGTGGACTATGGCCTTATCAAAGCGAATGGAGCGCTCGTTTAAAAAGAGCTGTTATCACTGTCATCATGCTGTCGTCTGTATTTGTTCAGGTAGTTCACAGTTTTAAAAAATAATTTTTTTTTTCAATTAAATATTAAATATGTTTTCAACTAAAAGATCGGAAATAATATAATATTAAAATATAACATATAATATTAAAATACAAATAAAGTACAAACACAGCAACCAAACAGATATTATTTTATCGGAGAGTATAACGAAGAGTATTAACGCGAGATATTTAATTGAATTATCTGTATTCTGGATTATTTTTCCATGAAATTATATTAATTATTCCACTTTTAACTGTTTCTAGATTTCGAGCATGTTTACATCTGAAATTACTATGGACTTTATAGTGGATGGGATACCATCTCTTCTACTTGTACTAGGTAGCCTGAGCAACTTGTATTCGCGTATAATACACATAGATAAAGTAAGTTTCTAAAAAATTTTTAGATCTTTATAATTTATGTTAAACTCAATAGAATGCATCTTTTGTCCCCAATATGCCAAAGTTTAGACTACCTTTAGACTACATTAAATTTTAGATAAATAGAAAAAAAATTACTTTTGTATATACAATTGTATTTTAATGGAACGTTATTTAGCTTAATCTTACACTAATTTAGATAATGGCGTGTTTTTATATTCACTAATATGTATTTAATAATAAATAAATGAAAGCTATACACCGGCAAAATATGCAACATAAACAATAACAATAATTATATTAGGACTCTCAAATGTTAAACAAATAGATAAATATATATATACAGTAGGCTAATAAGGAGAGTCAGCAACGATAAACGGTGCAATTATTTAGAGAACAATCAATAATCAGATTGATGTTTTCTTTCTTTTGAACGTTTCGACTCTTTTTGGAGTTTTCCTCAGAAAGATATAAGAAAGATATAAGTATAATTAGCTCACATGTAATGTTTAAGTCATTTGCAAATTGACAAAGATGCAGCGTTGTTAATCAGAACATGAAGCTGAATGATAATTGTTAACCCTGGTAAAAGAATTGATTGAGAATGATATAAATCCTATTGTTTTGAATATGAAATCTAGTTCATGAATTCACTAAGACTTTGAATCAAATCTTATAGGAATTTTATACAAATTTTATAGAAATATCTTATAGAATCCGATAAAATACAATAGGATTCATATCCGATCAATCATGATGTTCGCGAAGTCGACGATAGAAAATGAATATAAACATATAGAAAATGATACCAGAAAATTTGCGAGTTATCGCCTGTATTGCGTGTTTTCAACCATTGCTAATGTCATAGAATTATAAAAAATAATATCATAATTATAGAAAATGATACGAAATGATAGAAATCCTATTATTCTCAATCGTTCTGTCAATTTTTTTTACTAGGAAACAATACCAATGCATCTCAATGCTCATTGATATTTTTATTATCGATTTTAAAAATATATGATTCTTTACTTATTACTTTCTTTTAGTTTAGAGAATTATTCGAGCGTATGTGGCAAGATTGGGCGTTACAAAAGACGCATTATGAGATCAAGATTATGCATGAGCATGCTGAGATCTCAAGATTATTCACATTGTATTACATAAGTAAGAGAAATTCTCGTTTTGTCTACAGAAAAAAAGGACAAGCATTGCTGTCTATAACACCGAGACTGTATTTCTATGTATAAGATTATGATAATCATTTTTTTTATTATAAGCATGAAACATTTATATATAACTCAATTTTATATATATATATATTTATATATATATATATATTAAAGTAATAACATACAACATTTCTTCTAGCATTCAAAGTCACAATTTCACGTTTACAAAGCATTTATTATAATTATTATCATTAAATTAAATGGATACGAAATATCTTAAGCATAATTTATTTTATTTGGAGTTAAATTATTTTATTCCTTCTTTTCGAAATCTACCTTTTTTTTCAATGATTTAATAACTTTTTCATATTTTTTTAAACATTAAGAATCTTCATACTAGAGTTTATATATTATATATTGAGAAAATATTATTAAATCGGTCTTTCAGAGTCATTATTGAATCTTGAATATAATAGAAATAATGTTTTTATATACAAATTAAATTTTAGAATATTGAATATTAAACTTAAAAGTAAACAAGACTCTGTAATATTAAAAATTAATTAGGAGAAATGTAATGACAATGAGAATCAAGTGCGATAATTAGGACGCAATCACATCTTATTACTGCTATACTTTAATTTAATATAAGATAAACATTTTTTTTCGCGTGTGCGCGCGTGACTTTATTTTAATCTATCATCAGTATGTCAATTTTAATTAATATAAGTGAATTTTTTTTCTCGTGCTCCAATTCGGAAAGTCAAATGTATATCTTTCACGTTGGTTGCAAAATCAAGTGATTTTGATTTTTGCAAAAATACTTCTCTAATTGTATATATTTACAAATTTTTTAAAGACTAAACTTACCAAATGGAGTTGCATGAGATTGTAATGATTAGTCGAATTAATAAAAAGATAAAGATTTAAACTAATAAGATATTCTGTTGCACGGTGACATATTTATCGGTGACATATGCGAAGTCAACTAAACAATTGCTAGAGTCTAACTGATACACAGACGCATCCTCTACAAAAATAAAAATAAATAAACTAAGCTATATGTTCGGACAGAACCTTGTTTATAATTTGTTTAATATTGATACATATGCGCATGTAATAATTCCGTGCCAGATTGTAAATTAATGCTATTCTTCTATGGGGTAACTGAAAAGTAATGAATGTTTTAAATAAAAACTAAGTTACAGTATACTTAAATATATATTAAGTTTAAATATATATTAAGTTTCATGCAAATTCACATAAAATTTTATGGAAAATATTTTCATGTGTATGTACACAAATATACTTTTCAATTACAAATACATTAAATTTAATGTAATGTAATTAAATTTAGTATAACGTTAAATTCAACTTGTATAATTTAAAGATACATTAAATTTCATGATATTTTTAATTTTAAAGTGTAGTCTTTTCTTCGCGCACATTCTTGTCATTAAATTATATATTAATAAATTTATGATCATTTAATTTTTCAGTCATGTTATATATAAATGTTATGGGATACAACATATGGCTATTTACACCAGAAATTCTTGATATTATGTCGCCCATGAATGAATCTCGCCCGCGGAGGCGACCCTTTCATCTTGAATTCTTTATCAATGAAGAGCAGTACTTTTATTTCATTCGTTTTCACGTATGTCTTGTAGTTACAATCACACCTATAATTTATGCTGCTAGTTCCACTCTATTTCTGATTCTCACGCAACATACTTGCGGAATGTGCGAATTGCTGGGGTAAGAAATTACTCTTCGCGCAATTTACTATTTGTGAAAGAACAGACGATTCTAAGATTGCTATAAAAAATAGAGCCTCTATCAATTTTCAACTGGTTTATTAATTCTCGAATTTGTGTAATAAATATATTTTCTTCATTTATACAGAAAAAACAGTTTTGCTTATGTATCTAAAAATTTAGCTATAAATACAAATCTAAAAGTAAATTTTGTTGAACTATAAAAATAATTATATAAAATGCTCAAACTGATTGCTAAGAATATTAAAATTTTTTGTAGCATTATTGCTCATCAGGCTTGAATTTTCTATACAAATATTTTGATACTTCAATAAAATCATTTTTAGATCTATATCTAGTTAAATTTTTAGATATTTCAGTAAAATCATTTCTGTGTAGAAAAATTAAATTTATCTAAATACCGCCATTTTCAGTTAGTTTAAAAATAATATTTTTATCTCGTTTTTAAATTATTTACTATTTTTCTTCTACATTTTCAACACGAGATAAACAGTCGTATCTTTTCTTTCGTTCAATGCAAGGCAAATATCATGATACGAACAAAGTCAATTATACATTATACGATAATATGTTGACAATCATTTTGACACAGGCACCGTGCGGAACGCTTATTTTATGTTGTCAAAGACAAGGCGAGATACGATTTAATCCAGGTGTCAGAAATAACTTGCGGAAATATATCTGTTTTTGTACAGCAACATTACAACATTATACAGTTTGTACTTTTATTTAATATATGCTATATCAAATTCCAGCGTAATTTCATTTTTTTTTGTCATTTGCGTAATAAAACAGAATGTTGTATTTTACAAGGAAAATTTAAAAGTAACAATGGCCAGATAATGCCTTCTTCATGTTATATGATTTTAACTAACAAAGAATTTATTACACTGAAAAGAATTGCTATGACTCAAATAGTGATAATAAGTTGAGGAGATCGAAAAATATATAGTTTATCAACTTTTTAAATTATTTATTCTATCTTATTTCTCCGTATAAGGGCACATGACTTCGCGCTTCTGTGCGCTACTATGTTTGAATCAATGTTTTCAAAGAAAATTTTTTTTATTTTTCGATCTCTTGATCGAATGATTTATTATCACTTTGAGTCAAAGATTATTATCAACAGCAAAGATTATTATAGCAGCCGAAAAATATCGAAATTCGGAAAAAGTCCTATTCCGCATAACCAAAAAAAATTTATAAAATTTAAATAAATATTTGTTTAGACAGTACCAATAGGACCATTTGTTTACAGAAAATAAATACAATATTTATTGGATTTTAAAAAATAATACTTAAATTAAGTATAAATTAAGTATAATTTGTTAATTGAACAAATAATTATTTACTGTAAATAAATGGTACTATTTAAACAAATATTTATTCAAATTTTGTGAATATCTTTTTAATATATCAACATTAAATCAAACAATACAAATATACATCGATAAATCTAACACATGAATAATATTGATTATAACAGATATTTCTCCTGTCGCGACTCCATTTAGATTAATATAATCACAAAATAAATTTTATTATTTTTTTTCTATCGGTAAAAACAATATTCAAATTACGAAATTGAGTCGAAATTTCAATAGTAAATGTATATTAATAACATACCTACTAATTTATTTACATACAAAAAAATATTCTTTAACTTATTATTTTAATATGTATGATTTTTTTCGTGTTACAAGGTTTGTTAAGATAATCGAAACTTGCCATACAATACCGTTTCTAATAGATCTCATAAACTTAGTGATTTTGATGAGTCTTACATTAATCCAGGTATGTTAGCAAAAATATGTTGAGCGTTTGTAATCGTTTGTTATCGAATTATTAAAACAAAAGCTTTCAGATAATGACCATTTCTGATTCGGAACGAGCTATCAGATCTATCGGTATTTTTTGTAGTATACTATGTTATGTATTCATACCTTCTTACATGGGGCAGAGAGTCACGGATACGAGTTCGAGTCTGTGTGGAAAAATGTAAATATAAGTAGATTTCTCTTTAATATATATTTAAAAGTACATCTTATGCGATAGTATCTAAAATGCTGATATTGAAAATCTATTGTTTATTCAAGGCAAAAGAAGAGAAATTAAAATAAAATTATTAAAAAACAGAAAAAAGGTTCTCCCTGAATTTATCTATTCAGTATTTTGAATTCATTCGAAAATATATGTGAGATAATTGTATATAAACGCATTTGCTGAGATTATATTTTTGTGTTACGCAAATTGCAAGTTTGCAATATTAAATAAAATAATTAACATAATATAATTTTCTTTAAAATTATAATTCTGAAAAGGAAAAAATACTAATATTAATAAAAATTTTTAATATAATATAATTTGCCGTAGTATAATAATATTGTATTTACTTATTTATTAAAGACATACAATACCGAGTGTCCTTAAAAAATTCAGTACGTTTCTTTTCTATGGATTTTGATCAAATCTTGGTCAAATCTTTATATTTTAGGAGATCGCGCGTATTGATATTTTTAGGATATCTGAAATTATAATTTCCTAAAATATGAGAAGATTTGACCGAGAACTAAAATCCATAAGAAATGTGCGGGATCCTTTCGGTATCACTTATCCTGAGTAGGCAGAGCGAACTGAGTCAAAAAGTCCTATACCATTTTGCGGTTTTCGCAATAGTTAATGAGATATTAATTACTAAAAATCGCTAAGTATTAGATTTCAATAATTTTTTATTTAAATACTATCAACATTTACATTTAATATCTGATTAACCATTGCGAAAATCGCAAAATGGTACAGGACTTTTTGATCCAGTTCGCTCTGCCTGCTCAGGATAAGTGATGTCGAAATTTAAGAACATCCTATATCCAAGAGACGCCCTGAAGACATTCAGAAGACGTTCCCAGGATAAAGTATGCTATGTGGAAAGAGGAAGAGAGATTAGATGTCTTTTTTTATTAACTTATCAACTGTTTCTAAAAAAAGAAAAAATTGATTTCGCAGATTCAACTCTATGTGGTACAACGCAGTTGTTTCAGAGCAAAAGACATTGTTAATAATAATAATGCGACGCTATCAGCCACTCATCTTGACTGCCTGTAAATTTTACGTTATGTCTTTGCAGAATTTTGGAACGGTAAGGAAAGAGTATTGTATTCGGAATCATAATAACAATGAATAATAAATATATATATTTCGAAGATACTTCAAACAACGATTTCCTATTGCATGTTCATCAGACAAGTTTAAAAATGTTTCTATCAAGTTATATGCCTATAGAAGTAATGTAGAAAAGTCACGGGAATATTAGAGGTGTTCTGATTTTTTTTACAACCATATCGAAAATTCGGCTTTGTAAAAACAGGAATATGTTGAGATTTTTAAGTAAGTAAATATGCAGAGTAAATAATATAAGTAAAGTAGCAATTCATAGGTAAATATATGTAAATATAAAAATATAAAATATATAATAAAATATATA
>NW_017259348.1:54341-55242 GCF_001594045.1 Atta colombica
ATTTTAGTTAATGTATTTTATACAGAAAAAATTCTATTTCATTTATTTTATCTAAACATAAATATCTATATAATATTATTAATAAATTTTTAAAATTAGTAAATATCTATCTATTTCTGTATATCTACCTATAATATTGCCTAAACAATAATTCTTCTTATGGAATACTTGTAAATAAAGTATTTTCAAGAAATTAAAAATTGTTTCCAATATAATACTGATGATTTGATCGTCATTATGTACTGTACAAAATGGACGATTCAAATGTATTGTTTTATCTCGAACTTTTTTCCACTCATCTTTTGCTTCCTTTCTCTGTAAATAATCAAAAAACAATTATGATATCACTGCAGCAAAATAATCGCGCGTGCTAGGAAAACTAATATAGCAGATATAAAACTGCCTAAAGACAATGTTTTGCGCGCTGTCGATCGATTCCCTCGATGCTTTTGAAAAATTCGTGTTTCGGCGTTAAATGCATGTATTTTTCTTCGATGTAATTCACCAATAATAAAATTAAAAAAGAGATTCAGAATTAAATAGACTTTTAAAAAAAGTTAAGATGATTATAGCAATAAAATAATAATCGACGAGTTCTTGCTTCTACGGTTAGTTTGTTTAATACTTTCGAAGCAAATGGAACATCCTGAAGAGAATTATTACAAACTAAATCGATTTATGCTGTTGTTTACTGAGTTATAGCCATAATAAAGCAAATAGAGCACTCGTTTAGAAAGAGCTGTTATCACTACTATATTACTGTCATCTATAATTTTTCAGATATAACCATAGCATAAAAAATAATTTTCTTTTCAATTAAATAATTGAAGATATTTAAAATCGGATTGAAGAAATATTTCATAATTTATTGAATATATACATATATTAGTATATATATATA
>NW_017259348.1:55450-59600 GCF_001594045.1 Atta colombica
TGTTATGCAGATATTTTTTTATATGTATCTTTGTATATAAAAACCACAATTGAAATTTTAAAACCTCTCTTAGATAATTCATAATTCAACTTTAAGATATCAATTAAAGATGTAATTTTTTCTATGAATTATCTTTTATTTTTATCAAAGATTAATAACATGTTGCTATTGAGTTTTTTTATGTCTAGCATCATTGCCAACTTCATAAGCGTTATGATACCAGCATTTATGCCTGTAATGAGTAGCCTGAGTCAAATGTATGCACGTGTTGGACAAGTAGACAAAGTAATCGGATTTTAATCGGTCATTACTTACAAGCTTAATAAATTTTGTATAAATTCACAAGGATAGAATGTATTAAATGTTTATTATAAATTTAATTTAATTTATAAAACATTTACTTTATAAAAAATTTACATGAAAAGTCGCTTTTACAAGTTTTTCATGTATGTATCTATATGTAAAATGTCAGAATTGCAATTAATGTAATTATATGTAAAATGTCAGAATTGTAGTTAGTTCTAATAAATCGATTTTAATGTTCCACGTTTCATTTTGTAGGTATTTCGAATACATTTTTTATATCGAATTTTTTTCCATACAATCAATATCTTTTGTTTTATAAGCGAAAAATGTGCTTTTTGTAACTATTTGATTTTTTTGCATATTTTCTTCACAAGTCTCTTTTAAACATATGTATTTCTTTTCTAATGGTCTTTCAAAATTTTCGCGAAAAGAAATGCTGATTTATAATTTTTTTCCGGTAAAATTCGAGTTGCATTAAATTATTCTTGTTACTCGAATTTATGAAGGAGGGGTGTAATATATAACGTGCATGAAAAATCTTAAACAATTAAATATCTCGTAAACTATTGCGTTTTGGCATTTGGATTTATATTATTCTAGATTAATGGGAGGGGTACACTATTACTATAATTTATTAAAACTTGTATATTATTTTGAATGCCCCCCTCCTCTCCCCGCCTCTTATTGATGCCTATGGCGCAGATTGCCGAGAAAGCATTTTCGATCGCTTAAAGCAAGCGACTGTGAAAAGGAGTGTTCTCATTCGCTCTCGGCGCGCCGCAAGCACACGGCCATAGGCTCGTGCTTACATGCATGCTACAGCGCCGCACTATGATAAATAACCAAACTTATAGACGTGGAAAAGTGACATTTTGACGACGAAATTTATATTGCATGCTATTTCGTTATTGTTTGCTTAATTGTGAAAATGTGACTTGTCTCGTACTTATCAAAGTCGTAATTATAAATGAAAACTGAAGTTATCTTGGAATTTTATATGTAAAAGCGTATATTTTATACTTTTTATATATTCGTTTCAGCAATTGTCGGACCGTGTGTTTTTGCTCGAATATACATTTTTTGTAAAAATTATTGTTTATAATATCTGTTGTGATCAAAATTTATATATCATTCAATGATATATTAACATTTAATACATGTTTTCATAATTAACAATGTAACAATAATTATATTATTGACATATAACATAAATTTCTTACTCAATATACTCATTATTAATATATTTAGTGACTCGCATAATTTATTTAATAAAATAAATCTCACGAACAATTTTAGATAGAGATTAGAAGAAAACTCTTTCCACCATGGCTTCACACTGAATCCGACATGTGTTGTACCACGCTCTGCAACCAATCAGAAAAAATAGGATTTTGCTTCGTATAATCGATACAAAATAAATTTTTGCGACAAGAGCTCACAGGTTTGTTCGTGTCGCATGGTCCAAATTAACCCAGAGAGCACTTGAATCATAGGTAAGATGGCGGTTGGAGAAGTTGCATTCGTGTGCTCCAATGTTCAGTGATATGAAGGACAGTGATATTTAGGACAAATGAGCATGTCATCTAACTTAATCCGTGAGACCACTCGAACAGGTCGGAATGTGCCTCGTTTCGTTTCTGGTATTTTATTGTGTTATGTTATTTGAAAAGCGTTGTTATACACTTTGGCTTTGGTCAAAGTCTTTGCTACAAAGCTTTAAAGCATGTGATAGATCAGAAGAAAGAATTTACAAGTTGACTAATCAAAAAACGCATTTGTAGCATCACATATCCTTTGTAGATGTCGAGTCTCAAATTGAACTTATGATTAGAGTCAACCCAAATCGCGTCGAGTCGGTTAATCAAAAACGCTATAAAAGATTGCAATAGATATTAGCGGTATTTGGAATAACACAGAACAAAGAGCATTCTACAATGCGTTGCCAGTTGTAAATGTTTCACGACAACCAATTAGAAGCATAAATAATATCGTTAAACGCTTCTAATTGAGTGTCGCGACAAAACGTTTCAACTGGCAACGAGTGTTTGCAATGCATTGTAGAATGCCCTTAATGTTGATTGTTTACTTCTATGACGCATTTCCTATTCCGTAAACGTATGCATTGTTGGATTCACACTGAATCCGACATGTGTTGTACCACGCTCTGCAACCAATCAGAAAAAATAGGATTTTGCTTCGTATAATCGATACAAAATAAATTTTTGCGACAAGAGCTCACAGGTTTGTTCGTGTCGCATGGTCCAAATTAACCCAGAGAGCACTTGAATCATAGGTAAGATGGCGGTTGGAGAAGTTGCATTCGTGTGCTCCAATGTTCAGTGATATGAAGGACAGTGATATTTAGGACAAATGAGCATGTCATCTAACTTAATCCGTGAGACCACTCGAACGGGTCGGAATGTGCCTCGTTTCGTTTCTGGTATTTTATTGTGTTATGTTATTTGAAAAGCGTTGTTATACAAAATAAATGCGTTTTTAATAAATATAAAAGTTATATTATATTGGAGTACAAATAAGTTTCGGCCGTTTTTTATCAAAAATTAAGCATTTATTGTGAAAGAACGGTACATAATGTTTTATTCAAAGTAATGGCTAGCCAACTTTTTCCCATCTTTCTGGCATGTGGATATCGCGTCGGAAGAACGCTTCATCTTTTGAGGCTATCCAATCATCGATACAATTTTTGGTATCTTCATGTGATGTGAAGTGCTGTTCAGACAGGCCATGCTTCATCGATCGGAACAAGTGATAGTCGGAAGGAGCAATGTCTGGAGAATACGGCGGGTGGGATAGAACTTCCTATTTGAGTGTTTCTAAGTAGGTTTTGACCGGCGCCGCAACATGTGGTCGAGCATTATCATGCAGGAGAATAATTTTGTCATGCCTGGAGTAGTAGTAGGCACGTTTTTTTTGAGTGCTCGGCTCAATTTCATCAATTGTTCGGTAGAGAGCCCCAATAATGATCTCGTTCGGATTGAGCAACTCATAATACACGACACCAAGCTGATCTCACTAAATACACAACATGAGTTTTTTTCCATGAATATTCGGCTTAGCCGATGTTAAAGCATAGCCAGGTGCTCCCTATGATTTCCTCTTCTTTGGGTCTTATCGTAGTGGATCCATTTTTCATCACCAGTGACTATACGATGCAAAAAACCCTTTCGTTTATGCCTGGCAAGCAGCATTTCACATGTCAAAAATTGACGTTCAATGTTTCTCGGCTTCAGTTCATATGGAACCCAATTCCCTTGCTTTTGAATCATTCCCAATGATTTCAAACGGTATGAAATTGTTGAGTCACTCCTAATGTAAGTGCAAGTTCTTTTTGTGTTTGGCACGAATCTTCATCTAATAATGCTTCCAATTCCACGTCTTCGTACACTTTCGGCCTTCTGCTATGTTCTTTGTCGTCGACGTCAAATTCACCGTTCTTAAACTTTTGAAACCACTCACGACAACTTCACTCACTTAAGGCATCACCATATGCTTCTACAAGCAATCTAGGAGCCTCAGCTGCAGATTTCGTTAAATTAAAGAAGTAAATCAAAAGTTCCTGCAAATGACGCTTATTCAGCTCAAAACTCGACATTTTCGTACAAAAAAAAATATATGATGCTGATACAAAATCGCTAATATTTCAAGGTTATGGTGTTGCCGGATGTCCAATCTTATAATATGTCGTTTTACATCGAACAATTTTAACTATAATTTATTAATGGCGCCGTCTTTTGCAAACGGCGTTAACTTATTTGTACTCCCAATATTTTTATATTATATTATATTTTATTGTTTTAATATTATTTTATTTTTTTAATTTTTC
>NW_017259348.1:59700-71040 GCF_001594045.1 Atta colombica
TCAAAAACATATTTATTAAATGCGTTTTTATACAAAATGAATCTGAAATATTTTTTTCGATATGTTTTCAATCATTACGCATGCGTGCGTAACATGCTCCAATTGTATCACTTTCTGAGGTGAAGCAAATGGAGCTCTTAATTTACTCCAGGAGCTCTAACACGAATATCTAGTCGCCGTATTGGTTCCGGTGCGAACGTATTGGAGCGTGTTGGAGCGTGCGACGCGAACAAATCTCTTGTAACTACGACAGTTAAGTGATTGGATACAGTCAACACGATGCAAACGTTTTGAAGCGTTCTTAACTGGTTAATTTGTAAAATTCTTTCTTCTAATTAATCCATCAAATGATTCAAAGCATTTGTAGCGAGACTTTGATCACAACCTATACGCGACTCTTCTGCGATATTTTAAGCTGATTCTATTTTAGTTGCAAGTCGATCGCATTTTCAAATCAAAGCTCCATATAGGCTATCGCAACAAACTTGCGATCAGCTTGCAACTAATGTGTTATTATTACAGGCTCGATACAGCTTGTGCGACTATAGCTGCATTCGGAAACACTCATTGGTGTACCACTAATACACACCAATCATTTGGAAATACTCGTGTGTACTCGGTGTGCCCTAGTGTGAGATCGTTTGGAAATGTTGAGAGTCACATCGAATACCACTAACTATCCGTGCGAAAAGCAAGGGGAGTCAGTGTGAGCCGGTATGTTATGTCCGCAGCACAGACTTGCATAATGCATAATGCATAATGCATAAGGGATCAAAATTCTTCTTTTCAATGGAATGGTAGAAAAGGATAATTACATTGCGTTCTCGTGTCAAAAAATTTTGAGCAGTTATATTAATCTAGAAAATTTGTCTAATTTTTACTTTTTTTTTATTTATTTTTATTCTAACTTTCTTTTTACATTGCTCTTTAAAAATATTTTACACACACTATACAACAGATTATAAATATTGTAAAATTGTATGTGTTCAGTACTATTTAGAACAAAACTAACTTTAAGATCGACAATAAGCCTCACAGGAACTAATAGACCCGACAAATGAAAATGGATTGGATTTTCAATCCATCCGAATCTGTATTTTAAATCCATAAAAATGGATTGGATTCTACATAAATATTTTTATATAAAAATTTAAATAAATTAAAGTAGTAATTATATGAAATTCTATAGTTATTATTTTAAAACTTTTAGACAAAAAATATATGCTATATAATAAAGGAAAGGTGTTAATATAAAATATACATAAAAGCGATTAATTTATTAATTAAAAATAAGGAATTTATTCGAGTTTACATTTATTGTACATATTTACGTAATTATTTTGATGTTTCTTTTAACTATTAAATGATGGAGAATTCACATGACATATTTTTATGGTAATTTTTGTTTAATTCAGTTGTATTAAAACGAAAAATTTTTTATTTATATTTCTGAATAAAATAGCAGTCATAAAGCATTTTTAAATGAAACAAAGGATTTTTTACTCACAATCTTGAATAGTATTCATGTCCATTTTAAAAGAAAAACTTTTTTTTATATTCAACTCGATTCAAAAACTACATTTCCTATACAGAATTTTAAATTAAGCGATATTCATGATGTACATAAAATACTATAATATTATTTTTAGATTGAAAAGCATAGAAATATACTCCATTCCTATAAATGAATAAAAATGCATTCAGGATTGAAAAAGATTCATTTTAACATTTATGAATCCATATTTCTGAAAATCTGAATCCATTTCAATTCTTGTTTGCTGGATCTTTGGAATGAACATCTAGCATCAAAGTTTTATATCTGATGTATATATATGATTATATTTCTTTAAGGATTTATAATAATGAGACTTGTTACAATCAGAATATGATTAGTTATCAAACCTGTTATGCTGATTCTACAATAAGTTAGTAGTTGGAAGTTCTTAGTCGGTAAAGTTGACCAATAGCCAACTTGTAAGACTTAACTAAATGAATTCAAATTCATCGATAATTAATAAGCCTTCTACAATGAGCCATAAGTTATAAATCAGAAACTTGACTACTGTGATTTTCTTTATATTTGATTTATAATTTATGAGCTATGGCTTATTGGCTTATAGAAAGCTCATAAGCTACCGACTTATTATAGAATCAGCATTATATTAATAAATTTTCACGATGAAAAATTTTTGTCTAAAGTCGACAGCAACATATAATTATTCAGTATGATAGTGAAACATTTAACAGGCGCCGATAATCGTGGAAAGAATAACATATATTCTTTTCTTTTTACACTCATATACCGCTGTTCCTCTTTACAATTATTCCACCGTCTTTCTTCATCAGTGAGTTGTTTAGCTCGAGGTTAGAGTTAAACATGAGCGATGAGGAATTGAGATGACATACACGCCACACGATACCTCCACTGAAGTCATCGAAATACACCAACGAGTGATGTTTCCGAACGCAGCCTATTGTAGAGGCCGCCCTCCCATGAGCGATAATTTATAGCGGAATGAAACAGCCAATCACAATCGCAGAAAAAAACAGATGACTGCAGGGTAATTATTTAGAATACAGACTATTCCTCCGATTTTGATTAAATTAGACTCATTTTTGCTCAAAAACGAAAGAATCTGTAAAAAAAAAGGAAACATTGGGACAGCTTCGCGAACCGAGATATTAAGCATTAAAATTGAATATTGAGATTAGGAAATCTGTCATGTGGAGCGTATAGGTAGTAATGCTTATTGGGCGCTTACGCCGCCTCGAACAAAAAAAATAACATTCTATTCGCTTGGTGTTCGGATTCCAACCTTGGGTGTCCCACTTGGATGACATCCCCGGGTCATATCATCTTTGTTGTTTATCGAACGTTAAACAAGGATGACACCAGAGAATCATCAGCCAAGCGGGTAGAATATGTTATTTTTTTTACTCGAGGCACGGTAAAGGGTATATGTGGCACGATTATATATGAACTAAATATCGATTTAACATCTCCAGTTTTAAAAACGATGTACCCTAAGAAAAATAGACGTTGCCATGTAATTTACATCAACTTTGTCAGAGGGCATAGTGCGCGGCAGCATATTACGGTCACAGGTTTTGAGTCGTGTCCTCTCTCAGGTTTCCCTTTGGTTATACTGTAAAGATTTTCTATGCAAAAAACATCCAAATAATAGGAAGGCTCAGTAGTGTTGACCAATAGAATAGATTCGAGTGCGTTTTTATTAATCATGATATGTGCATTATATTTTTATCATTAAACAACTTTAGGCGTAATAATCTTTAGTCTGCACAAGTGCAGAATAATGCAGGTGAATTCGCTATATTTATCACACATGATAAACAAAAAACAAATCAGTATGCGTTGCGTATCGAGGATTGTTATAAATTGTAATATTTCTGGTGAGAACGAGGATTTGTAAATTAATATGGATGACGACCCGCGACTATCACATTATATATTTATATGGCCAACAGGGATAAAGTATTGAAATTTGCATTTACTTGGTGATACCATCGAATATCTGTGTATAAAAATGTGAATGATTCTTTTTCTTTCAATTAAACAGAATGGAATGGCTATATATCTTTATGCAAAAACTATATATATATATATATTTTTAGGAAAAAATGAACGTTCCTGATTTGACGATTTTGAAAATTATTCTGTGTTATCTATTAATAATGTACCCTACTATCATCTTCATTAATTGGAATTATAACAAAAAATTAGCTCTTTTGTTAATATTTCTTTATTTGTGTAAAATACAAATTAACAGTAACGTTATATCAATATAATTATAATTTTCTTTTTAATGTATCTGTTATGTACATACAGAATTTGTTATGTAACATTTATATTATTGTGTGAAAAATTTTTAATTGTTAAGGTTACTATTGAATTGTAATTATATTTGTATGTTAATAAATCTATGTAATCCATTTTTATTAATTTTTTATTCTGTCAACAATTTGCACCTTTTTTATTATTTCTGCAAAATTAAATTTATTTTTCCGTAAGATATTTAAACAAATTTTAGTTACAATCTTTTTTTTATCCTTGCAAAGCAATCTTAATATTTTTTAAAATTAAAACTATTTAACTTGTAGATATGCCATACTTTCAATATAAGTCTTTTAGCAAGACATCTCTTTGCACTGCAAAGTTATTCTTCAAAACTATGGTTCCCTTGTGGTCACATACTAGAAGAAGACTCGGAGAAATACAGATTCAACTTTTGCCTGAGATTTAAGCCATCTCGTATGGACAGGCTGAAAGAAATAGATTTAAATGCATATAATTATTATTTTGAACAAGTTCGTAAGGATGTATTGGGTAACAAAGTACCTGACATTGTTTATGAGAAACATAAACATGAATTAATTGGCCTAGGAGTTAGTGATATGTATAGGTAACATACAAGTCGTTTTTCTTTGATAGAATAATATGGAATAAACGATTGTTGTTTATTTATTACAATTTTTTCACAGCAGGGTAATGCTTGAAGAAGAACTCCCACAAGAAATTGTAGAATCAGAATATAAAAAATATATACCTAAGGAATGCATAAAAAGATTTGACTTTTTTATTAGGAAACCTATTCACAATGCACTTACAAAATTGTCTGGGTATGATGCTGCCATATGTCAAGGAACAGCATTTGAAACAGTTTGAATGCATGGCTCCAAATTATCCATATGAGGAATACACAGCATTAATGATAAAGATGTTTCTAATCTAAGAACTAAAGTCTTACTTAGGATTACCATAGAGCAAGTAAAATACTGTGAGATTGACATGGACAACAATTTGTAGGATAGAAGACATATCCATTTTCTTTATAAATTGACAACAAATATATGCAATGTAACAATGTATTTCAGAACATTGGCTTTTTTTAATGCACAATCTTAAAACATAAATTAAAATAATTGTTATGGTCCATATTAGTAAAATATAATAAAAATAATGACTATATTTATCTAATAAATTTTCATATTTTAGAAAGAATAATATTGTGTTAATTGTGAAGAGAATGGATATACATTGTATATACATTTACCATTGTATATACATTTTGACACAAATTTTATTATCATTTGTATCCGCATTGGATGGATATTACCGCGTACCTGTTAAGTGGAATTTTAATCTGTGCAGTGATGATCTTTCTTACGCCTTCTTTAGAAAGATTACAAAAATTAAGATGCCATGGACCAGTTGGGTAAGATGAATTTTATAAAATGAAAGAAAATTCTTACATATGTAATATTTACATATAGTCTTTAAAAATGTTTCAGAATGGATTTCTCGTATACGAAACTTAGAAGGAAAATTTTTTTTAGAAGGAAAATATTGATTTTTGAATTTTAGAAGGAAAATATTAATATTTTATTATTTCATTTATATACATTTATATATATAGAGAATTTATTTTCTAGACAAGTCCAAATTATTACTTTGCGCTTTGGAAAACATCGTAAACGATGTAGCAGCAGATGATGAAATAATTACTACTTTATTGTAAGGTGGACCACGATGCGTACCATGGTTTGAATTATAGGTATGCAAAGCGCAAAAATCAACGAAGATTTGACCTGTTCCACGACAGTGATGAGTTTGCATCGAACTATATGGCGAGTTGCTAAAAGCAAGAAGCTCGAGATTATGATGAAGATACTGAAGACGGAGGAGAATATTTATACTAAAGAATTTTTAGAATTGGTCGGCAAATGGAGCCAACTACGTTCAGTAACTTTAGTTAGATAAATATCAGAAATCTTAGAAAGGTATTAAATCATGAAAATACTATATTCTACTTTTCAGATTATATGGTATAACTGTAGCTCCGACGATCGGAATGCTACTCGAGCTAGTGAACTTGGACCCGCTAGACAAGTACCTGTGCAGCAATAGTAAATCTGTATTAACGGTTGATATGGTAGAAGCCACCGTCTGTCTGACAACAGTTCTATGGCAATTAGTAAATTTCTCCAAATATTTGCGTTATATCCTAATGTCTTAATATCTTAAACCTTAATCCTTAATATCTTAAACATGCAAGAATATGTAGGAGGAGAATCATGGAAATATAATTCATGGAAATATAAGATGCCGGAACGTTCTCATACATTCACACACAGATAACAACTTCATTGTCAAGTTGGGTGATCCTGGTCTCTTCACTTATACTGAAGACGAGTAAGTAAAGAAATAAAAATCTTTTTAATTATATTCATTGTTTTCTTTTCAACTGTAATATAAGGATTCGCGATTTTTCGTTATTTTGTGCAGCATATATTGGATATCACCAGAATGTTACTTGGATTTTGCATCAGCAAAATGTAGTCTTCAAGCGGATATATGAGCACTGGCGACGATTATTTGGGAGATATTTTCCAGAGGGGCTTCTCCACCCAAATATGACAAAACTCATACTGTTAAATACTGTTAAATGGTATATTACAAATAAAAATTTCATTACGTTATTTTTTTTACGCTGATGGAATTATTTTATTAGAAACTCTGATGATTAAATGATATCTTGCAATATTATAAATGTGGAAACCGATTGCCTCCTCCTAAAGATTGTCCAAACGAAATCTATAAATTATATGTTGGAATGCTGGGGCAAAAATAATTCCATAGCAAGGAAACAACCTCAGGCTATTATGCGAGATATCAATCAGATTCTCTATGAAGTATATAATGTTCGTACTCATACTTACGTTACTATATGCCCCAAGTTTTTCCGAATTGCCGATGGAAACAATGACGAGAATGACAGTATTTATACAGAAGAAAGCAAATCAAATAGTGAATCGCAAACGAGTTTGATCACTGATTACCCTATTATTATTTGGAACGATCATAGTGAGTCGAATTAAATCTTTTTAATAGTAAAAGTAAATGATATTATTCTTGATTAATTGATGCTATTTACGAAATAAAAATATGATCAAATTATCTTTAGACATTAGAATAATTATGATCTTAATTTCTTTATTATAATACAAGTATATATTCTTTTACAAATAATAACATTTAATTGTGATAAGTGATATGAGAGTTAAGAATTAAATTAGTTTCTTTAAAAGGAGAGCAACTAGTCAGCTATCAGAATCAAGATAGCAACATAGATGAATTGTCGTTTTATTTGCGTTGACTACACAGCGAGTTGTACAAGATGCCATTTGCGGATAATGATAATGACTGTGGTCCGAGTTGCGAAGATAGCTCAGGCAAAACTAATAAACAGTAAAACCAATGACAAGGGTTGCAACAGTAAAGATAGCTCTCAATGGCAGCGTACTTACGAGATAAATGAAAATTTGAATGTTACCTTGCAAAGGCGTATAGGCGAAGGCTTTTGATGAAGTATATAAGAGTCAGAAGACGCAATGGTAAGTAAGTTGATTCAGAGCAGGATGTAGCTGTCAAAAAACTCAAGACACAGGAGGATTCCGAAAATGTGATTGACTTCGAAAGAGAAATTAAAATCATGGAGGTAAGTCATTGTTTTAAGAATCAAGTGTTGTTTTTTCAGGAATTGTGTGTTTAACTTTCTGTAAATTATATTCATTGTTCTCTTTTTAAATTTATTTTTAGAGACTCAATCATCCAAACATTGTAAAAATTTTGTGCTCAGTGGACCGAATTCTGGTGATGAAATTTATTCAATATGGTTCGTTATTGAGTTATCTAAGGTCGCATCGGCACAGCCTTGCATATAAAACACTTAGGCTTCGCTCTGAACATCGTTGCGAGTATGGAGTATGTCGGTAATATGAACATTGTTTATCGAGATTTAGCAGCGAGAAATATCCTATTAGCGAACAAAAATCGAGTGAAAATCAGTGACTTCGGTGTGGTATTATGTATTTAAAGCTGCGAGTGATTATTATGTATTTAAAACTTTTTGTAATATTCCAATTAAATGGTAAGTATTATAGGTAGTATAATGGTTAGTATTAAAAATTTGTTTATCTTTTTTCTCAATATTTTAACAATAATAGAATAAAATAACGTTTCACGTTTGAAAATATATATTACATAATATTTTATATTTTCTCCAATTCTTTTAAGATTGAATTATTTTTTTATCAGAGCAATAAACAATTTTTTTAGGTATGCACCGGAGAGCTTGAGGCATAACAAATTTTCAACGCGTTCGGATATGTGGTCATTTGGTGTGACAATGTACGAAGTTTTTAGTTATGGTGTCGATCCACAACTGTCAGTCAGAGTGGCTGAAAAAGAAATTTTAATGACGACTATAACGGACTTATCGAACGTGGCCACCGTCTTCCTTGTCCAAATAACTGTCCACAGGAAATTCATAGAAAATTGATGTTATGATGCTGGCAATTGAGTAGTCATAAGAGACCGATTTTTGCAACTTTACGCGAAAATATTGAGGAACTACTTCATAATTATTAGAATACTTCGTGATTCTGTGCAAATATTTCAAAAATACGTCCCAGTCGTGATTCTTACATCAATGGAAGATTCTTTGACGATAGTTAATTTACTTTTCACATGAAATGTTGATTTTTTCCTTCGATTTCTATACAGAATTATGTGTAGATCAATTTCTATTTTTATATTTTTAGATGAATGAATTTTAGAGAAAAATATTCTTTTATAAAAATTTTAATTAAAAAAAATAGGAAATCAAGAAGTCTGTCGTTGGAAAATTAACAATATTTCTTAGATCTTGTATAGAAGAGATGTATCTAGTCGAAGATATTGTCGTCATTTTATTACATACTGCGTGAAATATAGCGTTTAAATACAATATCATTTTATTAGTCCCGAAACCAATTATCATTCTTATATTCCTTTTACCCATAATTCTCCAATCAATTTCCTATATATCAAGGCGTGATGTAGGATGAAAATCGGAATCAAATCATTGATTACAAATTGATTGCATTCACATTGGACCACTAACATTAAACACCTCGAATTGATAAATATTTTTTTATTATTGTATTAATTTGTCTTATTTAAAAAATACAATGTAAAAGTATTTTATTCATGATTCTTACTGCAATGGAAAATTTTTTTTAATGAGTGAATTTTATTTTTATATTTTTAAATAAATGGATTTTAAGGAAAAGATACAAGTTTCTAAAAATTTCGGTTAATAACAACGTATGTCAAAGTCAAGGTTATCGGAGCTGCTTCCGTTATTATTAATATTTACTAAAATTTCATTTAGAAAAATAGAAAAATAGATATCAGTTATAGTAAGGATTTCTCGTAGAGTACATATTCCATTTTCGTTTTTCTTGATACCGCAGAATTGAATATTTATTTTTTGCATTCTACATCTAAATTTATATCTATATTTTGAAAAGAAATACTTTTCTACGATCACTTATAGAAGAGTATCGATAATAGTGTACTGTAAAGTTAATATGTATAAATGCCGCAAAGTTTTTTTTATGTTAAATTTTTTATAATTCTCAACTCTTTCTATTATAATAGAAAAATTGAAATGATACAAATTATAATCTATTATTTACAAATTATAATCTACGAAATAATCGCGCGTGAAAAAAAAACCGTAGAAAATTCTAATGACAATTTCCATCTGGAGACCTTACCGATGGTTCTTTCCCATGAAATTACGCGAATACTGAATAATTTAGTGATCAATTCTTCCGACACCTTGGAATAATTTTCGCTCCCACGTTAGTGCATGCATTTTCCTTTGATGTTATTTGCCTAATAACGCATGATGCTGGAAGAAAAAAAATAAAAAATGTAAAAACGGACAGACTTTAGAGGGAAATGACTATAAGTAATACAACTGGCTCGCTTCTGCAGTCAGTTCTGTTGAGACTTTCGAAGCAAATGGAACATCCTAAAGAGCATTACTACAAATTTAATCGATTTCTTCTATCGGTTAGTGGACTATGGCCTTATCAAAGCGAATGGAGCGCTCATTTAACAAGAGCTGTTATCACTGTCATCATGCTGTCGTCTGTATTTGTTCAGGTAGTTCACAGTTTTAAAGAATAATTTTTTTTTTCAATTAAATATTAAATATGTTTTCAACTAAAAGATCGGAAATAACATATAATATTAAAATACAAATAAAGTACAAACACAGCAACCAAACAGATATTATTTTATCGGAGAGTATAACGAAGAGTATTAACGCGAGATATTTAATTGAATTATCTGTATTCTGGATTATTTTTCCATGAAATTATATATATATATATATATTAATTATTCCACTTTTAACACTGTTTCTAGATTTCGAGCATGTTTACATCTGAAATTACTCTGGACTTTATAGTGGATGGGATACCATCTCTTCTACTTGTACTAGGTAGCCTGAGCAACTTGTATTCGCGTATAATACACATAGATAAAGTAAGTTTCTAAAAAATTTTTAGATCTTTATAATTTATATTAAACTCAATAGAATGCATCTTTTGTCCTCAATATGCAAAATTTTAGACTACCTTTAGACTACATTAAATTTTAGATAAATAGAAAAAAATTACTTTTGTATATACAATTGTATTTTAATGGAACGTTATTTAGCTTAATCTTACACTAATTTAGATAATGGCGTGTTTTTATATTCACTAATATGTATTTAATAATAAATAAATGAAAGCTATACACCGGCAAAATATGCAACATAAACAATAACAATAATTATATTAGGACTCTCAAATATTAAACAAATAGATAAATATATACAGTAGGCTAATAAGGAGAGTCAGCAACGATAAACGGTGCAATTATTTAGAGAACAATCAATAATCAGATTGATGTTTTCTTTCTTTTGAACATTTCGACTCTTTTTGGAGTTTTCCTCAGCAAGAAAGATATAAGTATAATTAGCTCACATGTAATGTTTAAGTCATTTGCAAATTGACAAAGATGCAGCGTTGTTAATCAGAACATGAAGCTGAATGATAATTGTTAACCCTGGTAAAAGAATTGATTGAGAATGATATAAATCCTATTGTTTTGAATATGAAATCTAGTTCATGAATTCACTAAGACTTTGAATCAAATCTTATAGGAATTTTATACAAATTTTATAGAAATATCTTATAGAATCCGATAAAATACAATAGGATTCATATCCGATCAATCGTGATGTTCGCGAGGTCGACGATAGAAAATGAATATAAACATATAGATAATGATACCAAAAAATTTGCGAGTTATCGCCTGTATTGCGTGTTTTCAACCATTGCTAATGTCATAGAATTATAAAAAATAATATCATAATTATAGAAAATGATACGAAATGATAGAAATCCTATTATTCTCAATCGTTCTGTCAATTTTTTTTA
>NW_017259348.1:71236-84116 GCF_001594045.1 Atta colombica
TCTCAAATATATATATATATATATATATATATATATATATATATATATGACATTAAAGTAATAACATACAACATTTCTTCTAGCATTCAGAGTCACAATTTCACGTTTACAAAGCATTTATTATAATTGTTATCATTAAATTAAATGGATACGAAATATCCTAAGCATAATTTATTTTATTTGGAGTTAAATTATTTTATTCCTTCTTTTCCAAATCTACCTATTTTTTTTTCAATGATTTAATAACTTTTTCATATTTTTTTAAACATTAAGAATCTTCGTACTAGAGTTTATATATTATATATTGAGAAAATATTATTAAATCGGTCTTTCAGAGTCATTATTGAATCTTGAATATAATAGAAATAATGTTTTTATATACAAATTAAATTTTAGAATATTGAATATTAAACTTAAAAGTAAACAAGACTCTGTAATATTAAAAATTAATTAGGAGAAATGTAATGACAATGAGAATCAAGTGCGATAATTAGGACGCAATCACATCTTATTACTGCTATACTTTAATTTAATATAAGATAAACATTTTTTTTCGCGTGCGCGCGCGTGACTTTATTTTAATCTATCATCAGTATGTCAATTTTAATTAATATAGGTGACTATTTTCTCGTGCTCCAATTCGGAAAGTCAAATGTATATCTTTCACGTTGGTTGCAAAATCAAGTGATTTTGATTTTTGCAACAATACTTCTCTAATTGTATATATTTACAAAATTGTTTAATGACTAAACTTACATTACTCCAAATGGAGTTGCATGAGAATGTAATAATTAGTCGAATTAATAAAAAGATAAAGATTGACATTTAAACTAATAAGATATTCTGTTGCACGGTGACATATTTATCGGTGACATATGCGAAGTCAACTAAACAATTGCTAGAGTCTAATCTAATTGATACACAGACGCATCCTCTACAAAAATAAAAATAAATAAACTAAGCTATATGTTCGGACAGAACATGTGTTTATAATTTGTTTAATATTGATACATATGCGCATGTAATAATTCCGTGTCAGATTGTAAATTAATGCTATTCTATGAGGTAACTGAAAAATAATGAATATTTTAAATAAAAATTAAGTTACAGTAGACTTAAATATATATTAAATTTCATGCAAATCCACATAAAATTTTATGGAAAATATTTTCATGTATATGTATATATATATTTTTCAATTACAAATACATTAAATTTAATATAATGTAATTAAATTTAATATAACGTTAAATTCAACTTGTAACTTAAAGGTACATTAAATTTCATGATATTTTTAACAGTGTAGTCTTTTTTTCGCGCACATTCTTGACATTGAATTATATATTAATAAATTTATGATTATCTAATTTTTCAGTCATATCATATATAAACGTTGTGGGATACAACATATGGCTATTTATACCAGAAATTCTTGATATTATATCGCCCATGAATGAGTCTCGCCCGCGGAGGCAACCCTTTCATACTGAATTCTTTATCAATGAAGAGCAGTACTTTTATTTCATTCGTTTTCACGTATGTCTTGTAGTTACAATCACACCTATAGTTTATGCTGCTAGTTCCACTCTATTTCTGATTCTCACGCAACACACTTGCGGAATGTGCGAATTGCTGGGGTAAGAAATTACTCTTCGCGCAATTTACTATTTGTGAAAGAACAGATTCTAAGATTCTAAGATTGCTATAAAAAATAGAGCCTCTATCAATTTTCAACTGGTTTATTAATTCTCGAATTTGTGTAATAAATATATTTTCTTCATTTATACAGAAAAAACAGTTTTGCTTATGTATCTAAAAATTTAGTTATAAATACAAATCTAAAAGTAAATTTTGTTGAACTATAAAAATAATTATATAAAATGCTCAAACTGATTGCTAAGAATATTAAAATTTTTTGTAGCATTATTGCTCATCAGGCTTGAATTTTCTATACAAATATTTTGATAGTTCAATAAAATCATTTTTAGATCTATATCTAGTTAAATTTTGAGATATTTCAGTAAAATCATTTCTGTGTAGAAAAATTAAATTTATCTAAATACCGCCATTTTCAGTTAGTTTAAAAATAATGTTTTTATCTCGTTTTTAAATTATTTACTATTTTTCTTCTACATTTTCAACACGAGATAAACAATCGTATCATCTTTTCTTTCGCTCAATGCAAGGCAAATATCATTATGATAATATGAACAAAGTCAATTATACATTATACGATAATATGTTGACAATCATTTTGACACAGGCACCGTGCGGAACGCTTATTTTGTGTTGTCAAAGACAAGGCGAGATACGATTTAATTCAAGTGTCAGAAATAACTTGCGGAAATATATCTGTTTTTGTACAGCAACATTACAACATTATACAGTTTGTACTTTTATTTAATATATGCTATATCAAATTCCAGCGTAATTTCATTTTTTTTTGTCATTTGCGTAATAAAACAGAATGTTGTATTTTACAAGGAAAATTTAAAAGTAACAATGGCCAGATAATGCCTTCTTCATTATATGATTTTAACTAACAAAGAATTTATTACACTGAAAAGGATTGCTATGACTCAAATAGTGATAATAAGTTGAGGAGATCGAAAAATATATAGTTTATCAACTTTTTAAATTATTTATTCTGCCTTATTTCTCCGTATAAGGGCACATGACTTTCCATGCGAAGTGACCTTCACCCGACCTCCCCCCCTGCTTGGAGGCGCAGTATTTTCACCCGAACTTCCCGTCCTACCTTTCTTCCGCTCCCCTGCTCGAGGGTGCACGACTTCCATGCAAAGTGACTTCGCGCTCCTATGCGCTACTGTGTTTGAATCAATGTTTTCAAAGAAAATTTTTTTTATTTTTCGATCTCCCTTGATTTATTATCTTTGAGTCAAAGATTATTATCAACAGCAAAGATTATTATAGCAGCCAAAAAATATCGAAATTCGGAAAAAGTCCTATTCTGCATAATTACTAAAAAAAATTTATAAAATTTAAATAAATATTTGTAGACAGTACCAATAGGACCATTTGCTTACAGAAAATAAATATAATATTTATTTGATTTAAAAAAATAATACTTAAGTATAATTTTTTTTAATTGAACAAATATTTATTTATTGTAAATAAAAAGTATCATTGGTACTATTTAAACAAATATTTATTCAAATTTTGTGAATATCTTTTTAGTGTATTAGCATTAAATCATACAATACAAATATACACAGATAAATCTAACACATGAATTGTAATATTGATTGTAATAGATATTTCTCCTGTCGCGACTCCATTTAGATTAATTATAATTACAAAATAAATTTTATAATTTTTTTTCTATCGGTGAAAACAATATTCTAATTACGAAATTGAGTCGAATTTCCAATAGTGAATGTAAGCTAATAACATACTAATTTATTTACATGCAAAAAAATATTCTTCACCTTATTATTTTAATATGTATGATTTTTTTCGCGTTACAAGGTTTGTTGAGATAATCGAAATTTGTCACACAGTACCGTTTCTAATAGATCTCATAAACTTAGTGATTTTGATGAGTCTTACATTAATCCAGGTAAGGCAGAAATATGAGCGTTTGGAAGTGTTATCAAATTATTAAAACGAAGTCTTTCAGATAATAACCATTTCCGATATGGAACGAGCTATCAGATCTATCGCTGTCTTTTGTTGTATATTATGTTATGTATTCATACCTTCTTACATGGGGCAGAAAATCACGGATACGAGTTCGAATCTGTGTGGAAAAATGTAAATATAAATATAGTAAATATAAATATAAACATAGTTTCTCTTTAATATATATTTAAAAGGACATCTCGCGATAGTATCTAAAATGCTGATATTGAAAATCTATTATTTATTCAAGATAAAAGGAGAGAAATTAAAATAAAATTATTAAAAAAGGTTCTCCCTGAATTTATCTATTCAGTATTTTGAATTCATTCGAAAATATATGTGAGATAATTGTATAAACGCATTTGCTGGGATATTATATTTTTGTGTTGCAAATTGCAAGTTTGCAATATTATAAATAAAATAACTAACATAATATAATTTTCTTTAAAATTATAATTCTGAAAAGGAAAAAATATTAATATTAATAAAAATTTTTAATATAATTTGCCGTAGTATAATAATATTGTATTTACTTATTTATTAAAGACATACAATACCGAGTGTCCTTAAAAAATTCAGTACGTTTCTTTTCTATGGATTTTGATCAAATCTTGGTCAAATCTTTCCATATTTTAGGAGATCGCGCGTATTGACATTTTTAATCAGGATATCTGAAACTATAATTTCCTACAATATGAGATGATTTGACCGAGAACCAAAATCCATAAGAAACGTGCGGGATCCTTTCGGCATCACTTATCCTGAGCAGGCAGAGCGAACTGAGTCATAAAGTCCTCTATCATTTTGCGGTTTTCGCAATAGTTAATGAGATATTAATTACTAAAAATCGCTAAGTATTGGATTTCAATAATTTTTTATTTAAATACTATCAACATTTACATTTAATATCTCATTAACCATTGCGAAAATCGCAAAATGGTACAGAACTTTTTGACCCAGTTCGCTCTGCCTGCTCAGGATAAGTGATGCCGAAATTTAAGAACATCCTATATCCAAGAGACGCTCTAAAAACGTTCAGAAGTCGTTCCCAGGATGTCACTTGGATAAAGTATGCTATGTGGAAAGAGGAAGAGAGATTAGATGTCTTTTTTTATTAACTTAATAACTGTTTCTAAAAAAAAAAAAAAAAAAAAAAAAAGATTTCGCAGATTCAACTCTATGTGGTACAACGCAGTTGTTTCAGAGCAAAAGACATTGTTAATAATAATAATGCGACGCTATCAGCCACTCATCTTGACTGCCTGTAAATTTTACGTTATGTCTTTGCAGAATTTTGGAATGGTAAGGAAAGAGTACTGTATTCGGAATCATAATAACAATGAATAATAAATATATGTATTTCGAAGATACTTCAAACAACGATTTCCTATTGCATGTTCATCAGACAAGTTTAAAATTTCTATCAAGTTATATATCTAGAATTAATGTAGAAAAGTCATGGGTGTACTGATTTCTTTTACAACTATATCGAACCATATTCTCCTTTGTAAAAACAGAAATGTGTTGATATAAGATTTACAGGTAAGTAAATATATAGAGTAAATAATATAAGTAAAGTGTAGCAATTCATAAGTACATGTACAGATTTATTTTGGAAGAATGTCACGATATTTGTGGAAGTATTCAAATGGTGTTATAATTTCTTTAATGATTCTTCTCTTATTTCTCTCTCTCGATCTCTTATTTTCGTAAGATATTCAATGATACAAATTTTGGTTAATGTATTTTTGTACCGAAAAAATTCAATTTCTATATATATCTTATCTAAACATAAATATCTATATAATATTATTAATAATAATAAATTTATCTTTCTGTATATCTATAATATTGCCTAAAAATAATTCTTCTTATGGAATACTTGTAAATAAAGTATTTTCAATAAAGTCTTCGATGAAATTAAAAATTGTTTCCGATATATTGATGATTTGATCGTCTTTTGTTTATTGTACGAAATGGACGATTCAACTGTAGTACAATATTTATCTCGGACTTTTTTCACTCATCTTTTGCTTCCTTTCTCTGTAAATAATCAAAAAACAATTGCGATATCGCTGTAGCAAAATAATCGCGTGTGCTAGGAAAATTAATATAGCAGATATAAAACTGCCTAAAGACAATGTTTGTAGATCACCAGTTATTTCTCACGTTATTATCCGAACATTATACGCGCGCTGTCGGTCGATTCCCTCGACGCTTCTGAAAAACGCTTCGTCTTTCCGCGCTAAACGCATGTATTTTTCTTCGATGTAATTCACCAATAATAAAATTAAAAAATTAGAGATGCAGCATTGAATGGATCTTTAAAAAAAGTTAAGATGATTATAGTAATAAAATAATAATCGACGAGCTCTTGCTTCTACGGTCAGTTTGTTTAAAACTTTCGAAGCAAATGGAACATCCTGAAGAGTGTTATTACAAACTAAATCGATTTATGCTGTTGCTTACTGGGTTATGGCCATATCAAAGCAAATGGAGCACTCGTTTAGTAAGGGCTGTTATCACTATTATATTACTGTCATCTATAATTTTTCAGGTATAATAGCATAGAAAATAATTTTCTTTTTAATTAAATAATTTAAGATATTTGTTAAAATCTGATTGAAGAAATATATCATAATTTATTGAATATATACATATATTAATACGTGTTTCCGCGCTATGTAGATATTTTTTTATATGTATCTTTCTATATAAAAACCACAATTGTTTGAAATTTTAAAACCTCTCTTAGATAATTCATAATTCAACTTTAAGATATCAATTAAAGATATATTTTTTTCTAAGAATTATCTTTTTTTCTTATCAAGAGTTAATAACATGTTTCAGCTATTAAGTTTTTTTATGTCTAATATCACCGCGAACTTTATAATCGATATGATACCAGCATTTATGCCTGTAATGGGTAGCCTGAGTCAAATGTATGCACGTGTTGGACATGTAGATAAAGTAAGCTTAATCGATTACACTTATACATTACACTTATAAGCTTAATAAATTTTGCAAATTCACAAGGACAGAAAGTGTTAAATGTTATTATAAACATTTAATTTATATTTATAAAAAATTTACATAAAAAGTCGCTTTTACAAGTTTTTCATGTATGTATCTATATGTATATAGTATTGCAGTTAGTCTAATTCTAATTAATGTCATTATTTTTATCATAGTTATAAATGGTTATATAATAAACATTTTATGTGTGTAACGAAATATTTGTGATAAAATGAAAATGATATATTATTTATAATTTCTTTTAAGTCTGATTATTACACAAACATATTGATTAATAATTTCTTTTATTTTCATTTGAGTCATATTATAATTTTCTAATGTCTAATAAATAAATATAATTATTTAATCATTATCTTTTCAAGTGTCTTACTATTGTTATTTTACAAGTCATCATTTATTTTAACTATTTAGGCTATTGTTTAATTTATTTTTAGCTTAGGGATTTATTTGAGCATATACGGAACGATTGGAAATTACGAAAGACAAATTATGAGACCAAGATCATGCAGAAGCATGCTGAGACATCAAAATTATTGACGCTTTATTATTTGCGTAAGAAAAATATTAAATTTCGCTTTATCCAAAGAAAAAGATGTGCCTTTCTATCTGTAAGATCCATAAGCTCGACACTATATTTCTATGTTTAAAATCAATCATGTCTTTTTCATTGTCAACATCGAACGTATTATCATCGTGTATGTGTTACTTTCGACGTAATACGCGTAACATTTCTCTTTTAATTATGCATATATAAACATAATTTTATTTTTAAAATGCATTTGTTATAATCGCTGTCATCAAATTAAATAGATGTGAAATTTTTTAAGAATGATTGAATCTCTCATTGTTCACATTTCCTTTTATCCTAAACTACTCCTAGCTTTTTCTTTATATTACATAGATAATATACTAGATAAAATTTTATCTTTACATAGCCCGCTACAAATGACTTTCGATCGACCACGACTCCTGTTGATCTCGACCTCCAAAGAGATTAAAATCATTGATCTTTTGCTGCGCTAATTGTTTATTAGCTAATTGTTTATTAAAAAAGTTATTAACAAAACAATTTTTATAAATTGTATGCAATTTTTTAATACAAAGTGCATATATTATTTTTTTAAATTATTTATTTCTAGTATAGCTTTTCAAATCTTCCGACATTACAAATATACAGGGTATTTCTAAAATAACGCTCACTAATCATATAATGTTATTTCTAATAAAAAACTGAATCGAAAAATTCTCTATCATTTTGCAATTTTCACATAATTAACGAGATATTAATTTCTTTAGGTTGCCGAATAAACGGATAAAGTCGCGCGCGCGCAATGTATAAGACAATTTTAAGATATTTTTCAGTGTTCTTTATGAATATTTTGAAGATATTTCTTAAAGATATCTTAAAAAAAAAATATTGCGAAAATTGCAAAATGGAGGATAGGACTTTTCGATTCAGTTTTTTATTAGGAATAATAGCACTATATGATTAGTGGGCGTTACTTCAACAACCTGTATATCCCTAATAGCAGAAGGATCCTGTGGACGTCCTGCCAGCTAAACAGGACGTTCATATAACGTTCTGTTGTAATCCAAATACATCCTGAGGATGTCCTGTGGATTATGAAATGAATGCCTTATTATGTCCTACATACATCCATAGGATATCCTAATCCGAAGTTCTAAAGAAGTCTATCCATAATCCTTGGGACAATTCTATTATATTTCACCTACAGCATAAGGCTCTAAGAGATGTTCCAAAGACATTCTAAGGATGATCGCAGAATATCTCTCGGATAAAGTATAATTTGTAAGAATGAAATATTTTACAAAATATTATTATATAACTTTGTTAATACAAAAAGATACAATCTTGCACTAAGCACATACGAAAATTTAATACGAATAATTATGATATGTCTAAGTTTACATATATTTGGTTATACTACAGAGATCGTGACTAAATTTAGTAGCGAGAAGCGACATTTTCTAGCGGCTGATCTAGAATATTAAAAATCCAAAAATCCAAAGTAGATTAGATGGATATCTTTAGGATACTTCTTTTTTTTATGTCCTATGGATGTATGTAGAACATAAGGCATTCATTTGATAATCCACAAGACGTCCTCAAGACGTTTAAAATATGTTATGGAGATTTTTGACCTTATAGAGATGTTTAGGATTTTTAGCGCTTATTAGGGCTAAGGATATTCTAAAAGTTTCATTTTACAATAATATAATGTTCTAAACATATCTTATATATGTCCCAAGATATTCAAGATTATTCTGGACATTTTTGTACTGTTAGGGATGTATGTGACTCTTAAAAAGACCGATTTAGTCCTAAATAAGACTAGTATAGTACATACGTATGTGTTTTATGTATTAAATTTTCGCTTAAAAACTCAAATTCTGCTTTAAAAATACTACTTTAAAATACAAATTCTGTTTTAAAACACAAATTCTTTGCTATAAAATCTCTATTTTAAAAATACAAATTCTTTGCTTTAAAAACAAAAATTATATAACAAAACAATTTGTAAAGAATGTATTCTGTTTTAAAACACAAATTTGTATTTTTAAAGCAGAGAATTTATATTTTTAAGCGAAGATTTAATACATAAAACACATATGCATGTATGACTAAAATTAGCCTTTTTAAAAGCTATATTCGAAGATAAATCTCCTAAAGTGACATTCTTATAAATTAATTATTGCACTTTAATGATCTTAATAAAATCATTATCTGTTTAGCTAATTAATGAAGTATATAATTAGGGATGCACCGGATATTCGGATATCGTTAGTATCCGGGAATATATTCGGTTGAAATTTGATATCATTGATTAAATTGTTAATTTTTTTTTTTTTTCTTAAATGTTCTAGAAATAAGTATGTATATTCATGATGCTATGTCTTATACATCATTGTTGCAAAATTACAATCTTTTTCTCTATAGGCTTTTTTTTTAGAAGACACTTTCTCGGAATCCGGTCAGATATTTGGAAAAGATCGGATACCCAACTCGAAGAAACCTTCTCAGATATCCAATCGGATATCGAATATCTGATATTACATTCTCAGTCCATATCCAGTATCCGATTTACGATTCGGATTTACGTATCCCTTTTTATAATTCATATATTTGTGATTTGTTTCTACACTAAATCAGCTAAAAACGATTTTTACGAATGTGAAAATAAAATTCTTATTTCGATCTTATTACGATTTTCTTTTGCAAATTGTGTAGTTTAAATAATAGTGATATATTATTGATAATGTTATGTTATTTTAAATGATTGTAGTTTCCTAAATCAGTTTTATTTATATTATTTTTTTCTCATAGTTTTTTCATAATACGATTTTAAATTAAAAATTTGGATGCAGTGTAAACCGCCACACTTGTCTGTAAAATAGATTATGAGCTAACTTAATTTTTATAATGTTGCTTTATAATGTCAAATAGCTTTTGGCATTTTGCAGAATAGCATAAAGTAAATATGCATATAATTCAATAAAAATGTTTTATACTGAAAGATTCTGGAAAATCTTGTATACATTTACTTGCAGATAGTTTGTACAGATAATTCCTGTAAAGGAAGAAAGTAGGAAGCATTACTGTCAACTGTGTCAGTTTTGGAACCCAAAACTATTTTGTCAGACGCTTATTTTTGCTTATCTTATCAAAAAAATAATTATTGCAAAATTACAAACAGTATTATAAAAACTATTTATTTACTATCTGATAGAAGACACTTTTTAATTTATACTTATGTTTTTAAAGTTTTATTTTTATGTTTTGTTTAAGAAATATTGTCTAAAAACAAAGTGGTATGTCGGTATTGGTGACTCTCTTTTACATGTATTTGTAATGTCGGAAAATATGAAAAGTTATACTGGAAATAAATTGTTAAAAAAATATATTGAAATATATGCACTTTGTATTCAAAAATTGTGTATAATTCATAAATATACATACATAAAAACTTTTGATAATAACTTCTTAATGAATAATGAGCGTCGTAAAAGATCAATAACTTTGATCTCTTTGAAGATCAATTAGAAATATAAAAAAATGGTATTTTTGACTTCGGAGAAAAGTATCAAGTAAAAAATTAGTTTTTTACTGTAAAAAACGATTTTTTTAATTAAATCACATAAAATTCATGAAAAAACATAGAATTCATGTTAAATATGTAGAAGAAGAAATAGAATTCATTTTTCTTATTATTTCAATATTTTTTAATACTTTTGTCTTTATAATTTTATGTTGAAGCAGAAATGTGTATTATTGGCTGTTATAATTCTTGATTTGAGTTGATAATAAATTAATAGGTCTGTTTATGTTGCTTGCACTCTTTGTATTCAGCATCTGTGCTTTCTTTTTTTTCAACGCCCGAATCTATTTTTCTAATTATATCACTTTAAGTGCAAAAATTTTGGGGGATTTCAAATAATGTAACAAATCTAAATGACCTAAAAAAATATCCGAGTAAAAAATTGTCAAATCCAAAGAAAAAAAAATCATTAATTTTCGAGTTTTTTACCCTAAAATTCTATTATTTTTCCGTCGTTTACATCTCTAAGCGCAACATCAAGATCGGTCGGAAGTTAGTGGGCAGTGGGCAGTGTAAAGATATAAACATTTATCATATTGTAATTAAACAGAATTTTTTGAAAACTTGTAACGGAATTAAATAATAGAAATAATACTTAAAAACAGAATTTTATTTTAGACATTGAATAAGTTGTCGCTTTGAAGATATAATTTCAGAGAAGAAGAATATATAATTTTAGAGTGTAAGATTATAATGAACTTACTACTATATACAAAATTTATAAATTTTTAAATATAAATTGTTAATAAAGATTATATTAAAAGAAATTTAATAATAAATAAAATATATCGCTCGACAATTTGCATAGTAAAACAATATATGTATAATAAACAATCAATAACGAGCATATTTAGATCTTAGATTAAAATATATTTAAAATAAGGATTGTATAAAAATGTTCTGATTCTACAGAGTTTTCATCAGTTTATAACGCAATTTATGTTTACATATTAATGTATACTCTAGCCATTCCATATCATCCTCCAGATAGCAGTCTATAATCATTGATTTAGATTTAAATTTCATCATTGGAAATTTAAATTGAAGATATCTGGAAAATTGAAAATATCTGGAAATGGCATTGGAGCTGACATTCTCAATCATTTGATATTCTCAAGCATTTTATATTCTATCTATTACTCTGTCCTTGGGACAGAATAATAGATAGAATATAAAACGCTATCTCCAGATATCTTCAATTTTAATTTCTGAAGTTAATTATTTTTCATCATGAATACTTTTTATATATATGACTATTATCATCAATTTGAACAAAAATGTCGATCTTCCCTGACAAATGAGGATTTGTTTTAAAGGAAAACAATTTTATACATCTGACTACATTACTAAAAAACATGATACGATAATGGAAATCCCAATCTAAGTCAATCGTTATAGATTGCTATCTGGAGAATGATATGGAATATGCGTTTAGTATGTAAATTGCGTTATAAACTGAAAGTTCTGTAGAGTCAAAACGTTTTTATATATTATATATCCTTATTATATAGTTCTTATTTTAAATATATTATTTTAATCTGAATGTGCTCATTACTTATCGTTTATTATATATTAAAAGAAATATATTATCGAATTTTTCAGTTATGCAGTACGTAGCCGTAATAGGATACAACGCATGGCTATTTCTACCGGATATTCTCGATATTATATCACCTATAAATGAATCCCGCCCACGAATATTACCTTTTAAAGCTGAATTCTTTATCGATCAAGAACGATATTTTAACCTCATTCGATCCCATACATGCATCGTAATTTTTATATTATCACTAATTTTTCTTGCCGTTTCCACTTTGTATATGGCTCTTACGCAACACGCTTGCGGAATGTGCGAGTTGTTGGGGTAAGAAATTGCTTCTCGCATTATTTGCGAAAAAGTAAATTCATCGCTAGAAAACGCGCAGATCATCCATTAACTTTTAAATCCGGACAATTTGCAGATTTGCACATGATACAATGAAAAAAATATTTAATGAATTTTATTAAAAATATTTGTTTAAATAGTACTAATAAATAATACTAATAAATATACTAATAAATTAAATAATACGAAATATTTACTT